>NW_022753015.1:980654-1014338 GCF_011630105.1 Anneissia japonica
ACAGCCCCCCATCAGCTCCCCAATTTCAAGACTTCTAGATATGCCACTGTTTGTCTTAGCAAGTGCACTGGACCTTTCCAGAGTGTAAATCACACTTAGCAACTGGCATCACCACCACCGATACACCACTGTTTGTCTTAGCAAGTGCAAAAATCACTGGCATCACCACCACCACCACCAACATCATCACTGTACTACTAACATCAGTAGCAACCTCATCATAAGGCCTAAAAAAAATTGTTCATTTGCCCTTTAATGCTGAAAATTTTTGGGCAGACGCAAACATTTAAAAAAAAATTTTTTTTTTCTCCAGTCACCAAAATTAACATGTTCAATCGCAATGCTTGCAATTAAGCCTGTCTTACTGTTTGTTTTTTTCAAAGGGTATTCACCAGACTGAATAAAAATAACTCATAATCAATATTTTGCAATGAATTTAGGCCTACAATGGCAGTACCTTACATCAGACACCAAATTTAGACAACTTTCATGTGCAAAATGAAATGAATTAAAAACACCGCCCCTTTTTTTCTGTGAGCTAGGGGGCGGGCGCTGGAGGGCAAAGAAACCATTTCTTTAGGCCTAATCAATAGCATCATCATTATCTTCATCATCACAGTTGTTATCATCATCAGTGCCTCATAGAAATCATAACATCATCATAAAAAGTATTATGAAGTCATAATCTGACGATAGTCATCATCATGATTGTTTTTACAATAATTGTTATATTAATTTTTATCATCTTTTTTATTATCGTCATCATCATCCAGATTTTTCATCACTATATGTCATCATCTCATTCATCAGTAATCACAATACTAACATTACTACTAAAGTAGCTATCTGTTGAATTTTTTTTTTTTCAGGGTCAAGGGTGACTCTGAAATTACCACAAGAACCAGTAAAGATGGAAGTGGTTGTTAGGGAGCAGCCAATGTCTCTTTACATCCCAGATAACTTCATTGACAAGAATTTTAAATGTGAAGCACCTAAGGAAAACCTTGTACTTGATTGGATGTAAGTGCACATATGCATCCTATTTTAATTTATATTATTAGTATTGTACAGATAGAAAAACATTGATTTTTAATACTATTATTGTATTTGGGTACAGTGCTAATACTATGTAAATTACTACTAAGTAAATCAAACTTGTTTGCCTTGAAGGAGCAGAAATGTAAGCTTTGTACAAGTCAAGAGAACATTGGAACGAGCCTCCAAACCAAATTAGAATAAAATTTAAATATATTCAACTAACAACATTTAAAAACTTGATTAAAACCCTATAATAATAATATAATAATAATAATAATAGTTTTATTCATTTCCACTGCAAAGTTACATTCTCTTGCCTTAATCCAAATTAAGTTCCTTTCTTTGTATTTTCTTTTTGATTTTTTCGTTTAATTTCTGTTCATTTGATTTTTATTTCTCGAGGTTGGTCCAACGGGAGGCGCTATACAAATCGCAAATTATTATTATTATTATTATTATTTGCATTTTTTGTTTGTTCATGTGATGCACTTGCGAAACAATTTCTGTGTCACTGAAAGTGCTATCACTTCAAAGACAGAATAAATAAGTAAATATACGCCTTCTTTTAAGTATTTGAATCAAGGCGGGATCTCCTAAGAGATATTTTTTAATCATAATTCATGGTACATTTAGGGATGTGTGTGTTGGTGTGTGTGTTGGTGGGTGTGTGTGTTGGGGGAGGGGGTTATTTGTGTGATGTAAATTGTTTGTGAGTTGTTTAAATCATTTTATTATACTATTTGATAATTTTTTCAATAATTAAATATGTTAATTTTGTATAGATATGGATATCGTGGTAATGATTGCAGAAATAATCTACATTGTAATGCCAGTGGTGAAATTTTGTACTTCATTTCATGTGTGGCTGTAATCTATAACGATAAACAACACAAGCAACGATACTACAGAGAACACACCACTGATATCAGAAGGTATTCTTGTATTCATACTTAACTTCCATCTGACACTAGTATCTTGAGATACAGTTGATGAAGAAGGCTTTGAAAGCTTCTTTCGACTGGGTCATCATTCCTTAAGCAGTCTATCCTTTTGTGATGGATGGACTTTTTCTTGTCCTTCTCCCATTTATTTCTATGGTTATCTTTTATAATTTATTCTTTTGATGTGCCTAAAGGTACTGCTGACCTTTCCTTTATATCTTTTTTTCAAATGTTTAATGCTTTCCTAATCTCTGCATTGCTTATATAACATCATATATCCTGAGACACATCATTTCAATATGTCCAGCCTATTCTAATCTCTTCTTTTAATTGCCAGTACTGTGATCAACAAATGTGCCACATAAACTTCAATGCGTTTGTTCATTTTTTAGATCCTTGATTCTTGCTCTTGTTTCAAGAGCATTAACACAGTACTGATTTGATTGTCTGCTAAGATTGTAATCTCCAACGATAGACATTATTAAAGACACCTTTATTATGTCAATATATAAGCAGGGTGAATCACTGTTCCCTGATATAAGTAATCACCATTATGCAACACTTAGTAATTCGCTGTTTAATATAAATTGTTTGATTGTTTCAGAACCCACTTTAAATAAACTTAGGTATCAAAAAAACTCAAACTGCTTAAACATGTGGCAGCTAACTTTAGCTGATTTTTTATATTTTTACCAATTATATTTATTTATATTTTATTAATTTACCATATTTTAAATTTTAGTATGGCTGTTCATCCAGACCAGGTTACTATAGCAACTGGACAGTCTGATTTAGATGGTACTAAAAAAGGAGTAAAGGTAAATTGACGAAATAAATAGATCTCAGAACATAAGGGCTATGTTCTCACACGGCAGCTAACGGTTATCGGATCCTGCTAACCGTTACCTGACGTGCGAATATGATGATCAAATCACTGGCTAATAAGAAACTGGAAATTGTAAACGTGTACGTGTGATTGGTTTATGATAGAAACACGCTCAACTTGCTAACCGATAGCGGTGCTAAACGTTAGCGGTATCCTGATACCGCTAACGGTTAGCGCTAACTGATCAGGCGTTCTCACACAGGTGCTAACGGTTAGCGCTAACATTTAGCTCCTCATCCGGATACAAGGTCTCTTGTGAGAACCAGGCTAAGAACATTGTTGGAGTTATCTCTTAACAAAACTTGGTATATCTGTTTTTGTTTACTATACTACATAACTATTGTGTGTTAAAGCTAAATATATTGACAAATCTTTAATTTCAGATTTGTATTCGAATTTGGAACTGTACGACTTTAAAAACGGCTCATGTTATTGAAGACGATGGGTTCCAGCAAGCTATCATATGTCTCTCTTTCTCGCAGGTTTGTTTGATAGTATTGTTCATGACTTTTTTTTGTGAAAACTGTGTTGATGGAATAAAATGATTTTTGAGTGTTTTAATTTGAAATTTAAAGGATGTATATAGTTTGTTGAGCAACCAAATAGAAGTAAGGAAGCAAATTGCGATAATAAACCCATCGTTGGCAGTGGAAGAGACTTGTTAAATTCACTTCACATTTGCCATCTCTCTTGAAATAATAGTATAAACAATTTAACAATAGTTTACTATCAGAAGTGGAAATTTTAATAAAGTAGTTTGGAATTCAACTTATTGTTTTAGAAGAGGCAATACAATTTGATAAAAATGAATCGCATCATTCAAATTTTATTTTATATGTTATTAACATAGGCTTTTCTTTTTTTCTTGATTTGAACACACATTTCACATACGATGTGTTTTCCTCACAAGTAGACCAGCTTGGTTTGACATCACCTCAGTGTTGTTGCTGAGTCGAAGTGCATCTATGTCCCCCATTCCCTTTCTGTTGTTGCATTTTATGATGTCATAGTACATATGTGGTATAGGTTTTGTCCCCCCTCGTTTCAATTCTTTGTGTCTTTTGTTTTACTTATCCATAGGGCTTCTTTTCCAGTATTTTTGCCTTCCATTTGTGTATGTGGTTAAATGCTTTTTTGTAAAAATTCTGGATCAAATTATGAAATGTCTACTATAGTTATGATTAATTAATCTGAGATAAATTGTATTTGATTTTGCAGAACTTACTAGCAGCTGTTGATAACTATGAAACTCACACAATGTCCTTATGGGATTGCAAAACCTTTAAGAAAGTAGCTGAAACTAAGGTTTGTATTAGGATTAGTCAAGATAGATATATAGTATGCTGTCAGAATGATTTTAAAAAGTAATAAAAACAATTGTAATAACAATGTTTTATCATAAATACCAGAATTTATTTCAAAATTGTGATTCTGTCATTGAATCACATCATGACATAGCTAATTTTAATCAGCAGCACCACATTTTTTGGAGAAGGCTTCTGGATTTGATTAAAATGTAAATACAGGTGTATTTTTATAATGTGCCCTGTGTGTGTCTTTGTGCCATGAGTCTTTTGATGGATATTGGTGCATAAAACATTTTGTAATATTTTCTGTTTTTGTTTTCTAGTGCAATACTGATGTTGTTTGCCAGATTGGTTTCCATCCAAAGATAACAACACGTATTGTGTCTGTTGGAAAAGATCATCTGGTGTTCTGGGATCTGAAGGGGACATCTATACAGGAGACCATGCAAGCAGATTATGGAGTGAGTCTTCACAAGAATCATCTCTTGTTTTTGTTTCTGGAAAGTCAAAATTTCTGTTACAATAATTAACTGTAATCAATTGCTTAGTTTAGAAAAAAGTGGATTTTAATAGTCTCTGAAGTATTTGTGATTATGTAATTGATAACAGCATTGCATTTTCTTTTACACTTTAGGAGCATGCAAAACCTAAATTCACCATTTGCATGTTGTTCAGAAGTAATGGAGATCTGGTAACTGGCGATTCAAATGGAATGATTTGTGTCTGGCTAAGTGGCCAAAATACAATTAGTCAGGTCATACGAACAACCGAAGTAAGCAATATCTTTAATATTTGTTTTTGTGTGGTTGGATATGAGTGATTATTACAGGGAGATGTAATTTATTATATGATTGAGGAGAAGGCATGCAGTTTGGTGTCATCAGGAATGTTTGTCACATGCTGAACATTCTCAGTTGGCCATACTTCACGCCAGGTTGCAGTGCTGATTGGCTCTGAAGTGTCCATGCTATCATGATTCATGACATAAAAAGTACATATATATATATATATTTTTTTTTTTTTAGTAACCCCAAGTGGATTCAATGGCTTTCTTCGGGGGGTATTTGTATTATTTTAAAAATTCTATCAGTGACGGATTGATGTGGTTTCCACATTCTTAGTGTGAAAAAAATGAGAATGATAAATTTCTATGAACTTTTTTTTTTTTGCTTCAGTGTCCAGTTTTTGCTCTTATACCATACAAAAATTCACTAGTAAGTGGCGGCCGAGATGGAAGTCTCTGTGTTTGGGAAGTCAAGGAAACAATCAGTAATAAAACAAGCGAATTATTTGTAAGATTTTCTTCATCATTTGAAATAATCAACACAACAGTAGACAGTCTAATCTATTCCAAATGGTTTACAAAATCATGTAGGCCTTGCCATTTAGCTAACAACTAGCTCAATGGGCTGTTAACTAAAGATTTTACTAGACCCCAGGCTATATTTGCTAACATATCTTCTTATTACTTGTAATGATGGGGAAAAAATCAACTTACTGAATATCAAATGTGTTGAGATTAGAAGTTACTGTAGCATCTTTGAAATATTGTAAATGAATTGATGATTTTGGATTAATATCATATACAACAGTGATTACATTAACCTAGTTATGAGGCTTGTACAGAATATGTAGTAAAAGCGATATAATTTTCTAATTATTTGCTATATCACTCGGAAACAAGGTGAGGAATTGTGGCTAGTCCAGTTTGTCTTTTACAGACAATGGCCTAGTAATAATAATAATAATAATAGTGTAGTTTTATATATTTATTCAAGAATTAGCAATTAGCATAAAGTGTCATTTTATGAAGGACACAAGAAGATATTGGCATTGTAAGATTTTTTTATTCCAAGAAGCATGTGCTCCAAAGGCTTAAGTTATCTTTTAACATTGCCACACTTTTGACCACCACAATCTGTACTGCACACAAGGAGAATCTTCACCATCTCACACTTGACCGCACACAAATAGTAAATCTTTAACACTGAATCACCACAATTTTGACCACTACACTCTTGACCGCTCATAAGGTGAATATCGTTCACAGCATCTCGACAATTTTGGACAGTAATTGCTTTTAGTTTTACTTTTTTTTTAGGAAGGTTACATCCCACAGTATTGTTATTTTCAATGCATAGCTTTAAAATATTTCCATTTCATATTCAATAATTGCACCCACATCAGGGTATTGAATGTTACCAAAATCAACAGAAACCGAATAAATCCTTTGTATGGCTTTACAGTTCACCATCCAATTTAAGGTGCACTGTGTTTTATATGTATATATATATATATATATATATATATATATATATATTTTGTTTTTGTACTAGATTCCAACTTCTGCTGGTGGAGTACGAACTATACTTATTGTTGACCAGTTTATTTATGTTGGAACAACATTGAATTGCATTCTGGGATCCAAGTTGTCAGAAACAGAATCAATACTTTCAGGGGTCGCTATTGAAAAGGAATTAATCACGCAGGTAACCTAATTGCAGAATGTTTTTTTTTTCATAGTGTATTTGAGTTGTATACAATTTTTTTTTCTCTACCTCAAAAATTTCATATTAAGAATGTACATGAATAATTATATTTTAATGAAGCAGAATAAAAGGTCAATGCTATCATAAGAAAAGGTATCAGACAAAGAATTAAAAAGAAAACCAATCCAACCTCTTTCTGGGCAAGCATCATATAAATAGACCATAATAGGTTGCATTAGCAGTAGCAAATGAAATCCTTTCATTAATGTGTCTAACCTCACTGACAACATAGCATTAATGCTTACATAGATGCGTCGGCCAAGTATGTATATATAACAACATTGAACTATGGAATTTATCGCATATATTACCAGCAGTAAGATTGGTGGTAAACCTGAGTAATTTTATCTGAAGAGCATCACACCATATGTGTGGTACAAAACAAAATAGTAATAAAATGTCTAACCAAAACTACTGTTAAGTATGACTTATATGTCTATATCTATTTATGTTTAATTTAATAAAGAATGTTTTTTTTTCTATTATATAAGGGCCACTATGATGAAATACATGGCTTAAAGGTTTTCCCAGCCCAGACAGCACTGGCGCCAGTAGGATCACAGACATCACAGGGAGTTTTCCTTACTTGTGGGTATGATGGCATGGTGTGTTGCTATGATACCAATACCCATCATGCTCTTTGGAAGCATTGGATTAAGGAGTGTAACATGCAGTGTATGGACATTCATCCAAGTGGAAAAATCCTGGTCACAGGTGCCAAAAGCTCAGAGTAAGTGTTGGTGAATAACTTTCTGAAAGTAGCTGATAGGAATTGTTTATGCACTGTAAATGTTTGTGATGATCAGAATACATCTTATCCATGTATATGCTTAAAATATGTATAATAAGTAGACAACAAAGAAATAACTTTCTTGAGAAGGTGACTATTGTAAAGTCTAGCTTTTGTTTAAAAAATAAAAGATTTTTGATAAACTTTATGCTCAAATAGTCACCTTCTGAAGAATGTTATTTCTTTTTGTCTACTTATTTTATATACTGAACAGATATTGATAATTGTAATTAAGGTTGGGCCGTGGTTGAGTTGAAAAGTTGAGTAGTGAAAACATCAACATGATGTACAAATATTTTAATATGTTTTGCCATGTGCATAAACAGTATGTTATTAAATACATGCACAAAAAAAAATTGTTTGTGTGGTAGCAATGGTAGCTTGCAGAATTTACAGTATGATAATATTTCAGGTTTGAATCCAAAAAAGTAAGGGTGGGGAAAGAGCACCTTCTCCCTTTTCCACTTCACACTTCAGCATCCTGGAAACTACTGTTTTAAGTAATTTTTAATCTTTGATTATTGTTTTGTTGTTTATGTCTAATAATGTTCCACAACTTTTTAATTTCTTTTGTTTATGCTGTTTCGCCAGTATTGGAAGCAGGTTGGTTTACCACAATGTTTTTTAAAGGATTGCATTTTGGTTGTATGCGTTGACTTGAATGTACAGTTTAAAAGTAGAATTAAAATATTAACTTAATAATGAAATAAGCTTTGTTAAAATGTTTGGTGCTATTATTGTAAATAAAAAAACTGCTGTTTTAAATATAAACACTATTACTTACATAATAATTATATAATCATCCTCTTCTACATCATAGAAGTGCAGTCAAAAACCTATTACATACAAACATGATGCATAAGATATTCAAACCCATGCTCTTAAGTATGTACTTTCCCCCTTCTCCATATACCCACACTGTCCCTACAAGCTTGCATTTAATGTCAGAGATATGATAACATGTTATTGACTTGTTCTGTTTCTCTCCTCTATGGGTTTCTTTACTGTGATTTCTGATGTGTTTTTTTTAAATATATATTTAGATAGGATAAACAATTATTATAATTTGCTGATGTATCATGTTGTTGGTATGTTTGCTTGAATGCATTTAACAACTGCATGTATCTTGCATCTTTGATTATCAGTGGTGTATCTAGGGGTGCATTGGAGGTACAGGCACACCCCCCCCCAAAAAAAAACAAAAATGCTCATACCCCCAGTCATGCCCTCTTTGAAAATGTTCAAAGCCAAAAAATTATGCTCAAGTAGTTAAAAATCACCTTAATTTGCAACCTAGTATCCCCTCACTTAATCATCTATCACCCCACTCGACCTTTGCGCTAAGTCCCCCTCCCATTTCAAGAATTCTAGATACGCCACTGTTAATTATTCCATGCATCAAGAGGCTATACTGCCTTGCATGTGGTAAAAATAAAGGAATAAAAGTTAAATGTGATTGTTTATGTATATTGCTCTTTGAATGAAAAGTTATGTCAAAATCTATTGACTTCTTTACTTTTTGATGTTATTCAGTAATTGTTCTTAATATTATATTACAAAAATGTATAAGTTACTAAAATATTTCTTAGCTTACTACCTTTTTTAATACTCTTTCTTTTTAGTTCAGCTGAAAGTCAGTAATGTTAGTTCTGCCCCACCATGACAAAAGGAAGTAACTGACAATTTTTCAAAAACGAGTTTTTTTTAGTCACTATCAAAGAACTAATAATTTGAAACATATTGATATATTTGAGTATGTTCAAATCCCACTCATTAACAAGTAATTAGCAACACAAAAAGGAAGTAAGAGACTAAAAATACAGTAAAAAACCACCAGGAAAGGAAGCAGGGGACAAAATCAACATGCTCCATATTCCTTAATTACTCAAAGCAATGCAAACATCATTGCTTCATTTTGTCATGGTGGGGTATTATAATACTAGTTATATACATTATATAGATATTTCTGTTATGCTTGAAACTGATGAATATTAAAATGCTATTTTTACTAGAATATATTTTTTCCTTTAAAATTACTACACACATTTTGATGAGTGCCACCATGCCAACATCTTCTTGAGCAACATCACAGTGGTATTACTATACTGCGATATTGTGCTGGATGGTAAAAAATGATTGTGTTTAAAAACTTGTGCTTTTAAGAATGTTTTAACTTCGATTCATCTACATTTCAATGGGTGCTATACTTTTCCAATTAGAGCTTTATGATCACACATTTGTATATCAGATGTATTATATTATTAACTCTATGCATATTTATGGTATACATTAATATTTAAATTATAATATTTATTTTTGTCACTGTAATGATTGTATAAAGTTTATGTAATATACTACAGCATTACTTGTTTTAATGTGTTTTAAAATTGATGGATTATTTCTGCTAATTAATAATTAATATGGACAATGTAATAAATTTGAAGATATATAATACAACAAATGTGATTTTTCTTTCAGTTTATGTTTCTTTAGCATGACCGTAGAGGGCAGTTTGTTTGAGTTGAATAGAATGAAAATAAGCAAGAGCATGATAACGACAGTCAAATTCTCCCCTGGTGAGATTCAGCAAAAAAGAAATACAGAATAATAAGGGTCATCCATTATTTTCATAAGACTACAAAACATACCCTTTTCTGTGACCTCCTCCCCGTCCTTCCCATGAAAGAGTACTAGAATAATAAAATGTTGATTTGTGTCATTTTGAGATTATCATTTTTCATAAAAGAGTCCATACGCCTACACTTTCAACCTTCCTCTAAACCATATATGTACTCTTTTGAAAAGTATGAAAATTGTGGATGGCCCTTATAAAAAAAAATATGTTTTTGAATGGGAATAAAATTTAAAAATATATTTACATTGTAAAATTCCTTCTCACATATTTACCAGAAGGCTAGATAAATTTATCAGATCATGGTATTGTTACAATAATGGAGGTTTGAATTCAACTGGTTATAGTATTGCACACAGCAGACAGGAAGGCTGGTTTACTGAAAGACTGTATTGGCAAGTAGACAGACAGAGACAGAACTATTTATGCATTGCTTAATCTTCATAATAATAATGGTTTTATGTTTATGTACCTCATAGCTATTTTTTCCCTTTAAATTCAATTTTTTGTAATTATTTATCTCAATTCAGATGGACAGGTACTAGCAGCTGGTTGCCATGATGGCAGAATTACTACAGTAAAGTTACTAGACGATGGGAGGAGTGCAGAGGTCATTGGGAAGTGCAATATTCACCAGAGTTCAATTACAGGTCTTGATTGGTCAAAAGTTAAATGTTACCATGGAAACTACATTCTACAGAGTAGTTCAAGTACTCTTGAGTACTTCAACTGTAAGTATTTGTGTTTTTTATGTTGTTGTTTTCATTTCTGAGAATGTATTGTTGATAACAGTGCTGATAACATTGATACTACTGTACTGTACTAGGATAAAAACATAAACTTTCTTAAACAGAGTACATAAAGAAAATAAAATATTAGATTTACATAGATTTTCTAAAGAAATACTATTGACATTCAATTTTAAAAAGTCATTAATGATTTGTAATCTATTTTTAGTTACATCTTCATGTGAGTTGATCAACAACTTAGCTGAAAGTCGTAATGCAGATTGGATAACAAACAACTGTATGACTGGCTTTTATACAAATGGTTTGTATTAATCCAAGTTCCTTGCTCTTCAAATCTGCTTGTCTTTATAGGTTTTATCAAACTAAGTAAAGTGAAAAATTATGACTCAACATTTGAACTACCAAGTAGTAGTAATAATAATAATATTAATAATAGTAATATTAATAATAAAGGTTGACTTATAGAGCGCATATCGTCGAGACCTCTATGCAGTAACATGAATGTGAAAAAAAAACTTTAATCCAACCCTAACGACATGCTAGTTTTACTCCTTAAATTAAGCACAGTTGGCCATTGACCCCGAGGAGCTCATCTGCCCTTTGTTCAGCTATTTTGTTTGTTTTTTTTTTTGCTGCTGGGTAACCAACCATTCACCCTTCTACCTAAGGGTGCACCGCTAAGGCCGTAGATGGCATTGCCAGTTAGTCGCCGACTGCTTGAGTAGATGCATTATAAACTCATACCAAGTACAGTAAAAGATTAAATATAAGTGGTGTTTTTTTTTTTTTGTAATAAAGTTCAAAATTCACTCACTTTTTCTTTATTACCACTATGAAATTTAAATTTTTCTCCAAAAAACATTCATTTTTACTCATGTGTAGACAGTGAAAACCACAAAGTTAAATCATTGTATCTTAACAATTTATCACCATAATAATGAATAATGTATTGTTGACATTGTCAACATTTTGGTGCTTACATTGAATAGTATGATATTCTGTGCAAAATAAGCAATTGTATTTTGAAAATGTAACATAACCTGCCATCTTACTAATAGACAAACGGACATATCTCCTGTTATCTATAATTTGCACTGGCTTTCCATTAATTCATGAGTATAGTATAAAATTCTTCTACTTATATTTAAAGCACTGCGACTTACCTACTTGACCTCCTTCCTAAAATATGTCACCTTATCCTTATAATCTGTTCATTGTTTCAAGATTTAACACCAAACCTACGGCCACATATCTTTATTTTCAGCAGCCACACTTTAGAACTCCTCCCTCAACACAATTGCCGACTCACCTTCAGCCGCTATTTTTAACATTTAAACATGCACAGTGCCTTTGAATTTTACTTCGGTTTTGTAATATTGGCGCTTTATAAATGATTATTGTTGTTGTTGTTGCTGTTTTTGTTGTAAATGATATTCTATTTTTGCTCAATAACCAGGAATTTGGGGTGGTGATACAGATGTTACAGAGTTCAATTATGTTACTAGATCACATGATCAGAATTTGATAGCTGCAGGTGATGAGGATGGCAATGTTACATTGTTTACATATCCATGTTGTAAACAAGAGGTAGGATTACTATTTTAACTAATAGGAAACCATAATACAGGTTTCCCCAATTAAAGACCACATTTGGGACTGGGGTTTCCATGGTCTCTAGCAGCGTTGGTCCCTGATTAGAATAATAAAGATAAAATACTGTTCATTTGTGTCCACAGAAAAGTGGTCTTTAATTGGAGGTGGTCTTTAGTTAGAGGGAGACCTGAACTGTTAGTGAGCATTATTAACAAATCCCAGCAACAACTTATACAGATAATAAACTTTAGAACAAAAAAAATTAAATAAACTTTTAATTATGTCAACAAATATATGCAGATCAAACAACATTACTAATAATCTCACAATTCAGAAAAAGACAATCTCAAAACAACATATTAAAGTACGTAGGTTAATAATAAGCTGTTTGTAAAATCTGCATTAATGAGAAAAGAAAATGTATTGAATCCTATGTTGTAAAATATAATTGTTTTCTGAATGAATTTCTATTCAGCTATATTTGTCCAAGTTGGTTCAAGGGATAAAATGTACAATTTTTCTTCTAGTTTAGTGCTTATCAAGGCCCTGTACAGTACTACATTCCATTGGATTTTGATTTTTTAAAAAGTTGGAGAAAAACTTAGTTGGGTTAAAAAGCTTGGTGGTTAAGATGCTTGCCTTCCAACCCTGGATCCTGGGTTCTAATCCTCACAATTTTACAGGATTTTTTTCTCACGACCAAAAACTACTCTACTTCTTAAGCCTCATAATAAGCATCTTGTCTGTAATTTTATGGCTTGTGAAAGGAACTGCCAACTATGAGTAAGACAGGGATTAAGTTCGTTATTGGAAATCCTTGGGCTATCTACAGTATGTGGTTTTCATTAAATGGTTAGGCAGTTCCATGGCAAAACAACGTAACTGCTTTTATATTTTTTTTAATATTTTGTTTTGCCTTGGGACTGCCGCGTTGTTGAATTTGAATTTGAAGTTGAATATTATCTATAAAAGAAATATAATTTTTCTTTTCCTTTCAGGCAAAGTTTAAGAATTTCCGTGGTCATACATTTGGAGTGAATTCTGTAGAATTTGGAGAAACTGACAAATACCTCATCTCAATTGGAAATAGGGATTGTGCAATTATTCAGTGGACCTTGAAAAAATAAGAGAACACTTAAATATACAAAATATATATTATAATTTACCTGAAAACTAAAACATAAGTAATACTTAATACTTTGAACAAATTATTCATACCCGAGTGAAGATTTAGCTTGGTAGTTAAGAGGTACTTTCCTTTCAGTCCCAATGTCAAGGGTCCAGATTCCATGAAACCATGATTTTTCATTTCATGACTAAAAACAACATCACTTCTTGGCATGCAACAGACTGAGTCATTGACTAACGCAACTCAATGGAGAGATGCAGGACTTTTCGTTTGTATGATGTTCCGCTCAATCTGTCATTACATGGATAATCAACGGACGCATCACGTCGCGAATCGTTCGCAGAGAGTGGAGATGGTCAGCCGAGGGTTGTATGCTCATGCTATGGTACGGTGCAATGTAGCGAATAACTACTGCAACAACTACTGTATGTAGGCCTACTACAGTATGTTTAGCTGTCTGTTGAATGAGAATGACATGAAAAAAAATTATACGAATATCAAATTGACACTAAGTCCCCATTTAAGTTTTAAATTATTTTTTGAATACAGTTTCATCAAATTAGATTTGCAGCTAAGTTGGATGATACTTAAATAGTTGACAAAAGATGTTTGGTTGCTCAATGTTATTTTATCTGGCAATGTAAGTGCAAATAATATATTCCAGGGGTGGAAAGTAAAAAAAATGAAGAAAAACAAGAAAGAAAGAAAAACAGATTATTAATGGGCCAAAATGCATCATAGGTTATTGCCCCGAAACCCTCTAAGATAGTCGTATCTCGATCGCCCCCACCCTTATTCAGACATCTCTGGATCAGCCCCTGTACTCAATCCTAATATTAGATAATATGATAGAATTTAATATATTTGTCGATCGATGAAGAAAGTGTCTTGAAGCAATATATAAACTTTTTTGTATCTGTTTATTATCAGTGCTGAAGAAGTATTTTAAACAGTTGTATATCAAACTTGGTAATTGAAGATCGCCATTGGCCTTTAAAAAAATGGTTTGTTTGCACTCCTCACCAGCCCCTAACCCACAAAAAAATAGGGGTGGCAAAACAAAAAACTTTAAAAAAGTTTTTTTTTAGCTTTTGACTTTACAAATTAAACAAAAATGTGAATGAATTGATCTTTATTTTTTGCTAGATGCCCTACTAAGTTGTCTAAAGTTGTTGATTGATGTAAGGTATTGCCATTCTAGGCCTACATTCATTGCAAAATGTCAACTGTTGATTTTTTTTATTCCATCTGATGAGTAATCTTGAAAAAAAAAAACTTTTTCCACCCACTCTTTTTTTATAATTTTATAAAAAGAAGAGCAAACCAACAATTTATTTTTTAAGCCTTACCTAGTTTTGGTTTGTGGGATTGGCAGTGTTTGGTGTGTATGTATCCTGCCTTATTATTGGGGCACTTCCTTAAAGTTTAAGTCGCTCTACTTAGGAATTGATCATAAACTGGGCTGTATGTATATGTAAAAAAACTGCACAGGATAATTGCAAAATTCTTAAGTAAAATGCATTTCAGTCAGTTTTCAAGTTTGCGTAGTTAAATTAAACATTTTCGTAGTATCTATAATTTGCCTTGAGTGCAACCAGATTTATGGGTCACTTTTGAGTTTTACAATAATCAGTAATCTGACAAATCTTAGTGGTCTAGGGTCCTTAGGGATAATGTAGTCAAAGGTCCTGATGGCAAAATAATTTCCCTGGATGTTAGGCAAACAATGTGTAGACCTATATATATCGGGTCCTATAACTATGATAAATTTACCTATAGTGTCTGTTTCGGTGTAATACGTCCATAATGAGGCAAAATTTCCGTAGCAACTTGAGAGCTCTGTAATGCATATTAAATTATTAGTAGGCATATATATATATCTGTTAGCTTGCATGATGAATTGTTATGTATGAATAGATATGCATGATGAATTGTTATGTATGAATAGATATTATATTATTGAAGGCAATTAACATTAAATATATAACCAATAAAAGTATATTTATTAATAATTATGTTGGATATCGCATTTTGATTGTTTTTCAAACGTTGTAGTTAAATGATTTTAATTCTTTAGCCGTATTTAGGATGTTATCTAAATGTCAGTTGTTCAAATTGTGATTTTGTTCCGAATACTGTTAAGTTGCTAAGCTTATACAACAGTAGTTTTGAATTTAACACCGCCGGTAAAGTACATGAGAATTCGCATTAGGACAATTACACGCGGCGTGTTCTCATTCGAGTTTAACTAAATTTAATTTTAACTAAATAGAAAATTGATGTTTTGAAATTCTACGGCATAATGCCTTGGCACAATAAAGTATTCTTATGAAGCTATAACACCTGCAGTGACGGATCAAGAATTGTTTTCTGGTTAGTAGCAATCGAGAACCAATTGTCTAGGTGAAATATGGTCCAAAAAGAACGGTTGTATGTGTTACATTTCCTATTTGATCACATACGCCGACTTGACTCAACTAGTTTCACAAATGAAATGGATATTCACAACAATGCAGCAAAGTTCCACAATGGAAATTGAACTTGTAACAGAGTAGGAACACCGGTACATTTTAACAACCCTTTTCGGTATTCATTTATGAATTATACTCAATTCTTTTCATTCAAAGTTATACAGGCGTATCTTTCGAGTATAAATAATGAATGTATTTAAAAATTGAACATGAAATGAACTTTTTCTAAGAGAATTGGGGACAGTCTTAAAACGTGAGAAATGTTTAATATTCTACGACGGGACTATCCCCGACGCAGACCATCGCGTTTAACTCACACAGACACGACGCGACGACAAATTTTAAAGAAAGAAAAAATAAATTAGAAAAAACAACGGCTATTTCTGAAAAAAAAAATAAATCCTTCCCTTTTTGGAAGTAAAAATAAACAAAAAAAGAAAAGCCAAAAAGAAAAGTAATAATTGATCGTCTAAAACCCCTCAGAGGTTATTTTCGGAACCCCTCGGGCAATGTTGTCTCGGATCGCACTCGATCCTCACATCCATAACCCGCTCTAGATTGACACTAAATTAGGAGGCACATCCTTCATATATGGTCTATGCTTCGACATAGTATGGAAAAACCCAAGTATGGAAAGTCACCAAAGTCGCCGAACAGAATAACCCAGTGCAAAAAGATTGGGAAAAAAAAGTATGTAAGTGAAAATATTTCTTTATTCTTCATACTGGGAAAAGCTGTTCAGTAACATATCTACTGTTCTCCCACAGGGCCCAGTACAAAAAGTCAACAATAACATTCACAATTCATAAAAACGTACAACATACAAAAGCTAGAAAGAATACATTAACCAGATCATAACATTTTAAAGATTGTTTACACTTAATATTTATAAATCACTACAGTATTGGTATGCTGGGAAATTCACCCCATGTCTGAAGCAGGTCTAAGCAAAATTTATGTCAATCTGAGGGACGCCCTCAATAGCTAGTCGTCACTCGACAACTAGGTTTAGACCAATGAAACTCGCAACTTGTGATCATTTCTTGATAGACATCGTGTCGTAAGGGTTCTGTTATCATCATGGCTGCTCCTAAGTTTTTAGTAGTATGCCTTTTATGTCTTTTAGGTCTTGTGAACGGCATGGGAAGTAACACAAATGAAGCAGAGGCCATCAAATTCCTTAATGAATTCAACGAACAAGCAATGATTGAATATTATATTACAACAGAATTATCTTGGACCTACAACACAAATATAACAGAATATAATCAACAGGCTATGGTAAGTAGATAAATGTTGTTAAGTAGTTCTGTTGGCTACGGCGCGTTAAATGAGTGCGTGTATATAGACTGCCCAGTAGCGGATTCAAGAAGGGGTGGGGTCCAGACATTTTTTAGTCCGTTTCGCTTACTTATTTCTTCAAAGATTTTCAGAGGAGGGAGGATTAAAAATAAAAATTAAATTTTGTTTTCTTATTTAGCTAATAGTTTAGCCATAATCATATAGACGGAAAAATAAAAATAAAATGTTATTGGTGAATGTATAACAGGATGGTTAAATGCTTCAAATTTATATATTTGGGAAGAAATATACATATCTTACTTTGGAGACTTGAAGGCAGCGGAGGGCGTAATAAAGACATATTTTTTTTCTGGATTTTCCACATTTTCGTGGCGGATAATTGGCCAAAAATTAAATTTTATTTTTATTTGAAATCATTAATATTTGCAGTCGGTGGGTTCGCTAAACAGGGTATAAAAAAAGTCTCGTATCTAATTGTTGTTACAGCTCAAGTATCGGAATACGATAATCTGTGTTGATTCTAAATCATGTCAACGAAAAACCATTTCGAGACCGTGATTGATAGTGAAGCAACGTATAAAATCTGAAATAAAAAATATCTATAACAAACAAAAATGGTAGGAAATATAACAATAAAACATGGGCTGAGAAAGGGGTGGATGATCACAAAGGCCTACAAACTGTATGAATCTTCTCCCTAGTGGCAACAAAAGTGATGTCTATGTTTAAACCCAAATTAACACAGTGAAACTGCTTGGGCATTAACTGCTCACACAGATAACTCTCTTTAATGGATGATTTTTTAACAGTTTTGTTTTAAGGTGTACAGTGAATCAGTGTCTTTGATACGTATAAGCAATGGTGGTAAAACTATATTCAATGGTTACACTTGCTAGTGTTGTTTAATGCGGGTCATTAGTCCTGATAGCGTGTAGTGCTGCGATACACTTGTGTTGGTATATGATTGGAAGTTTACTTGGACGGAAGGATTTTGATATCGAAGAACTAATCCCGGTTGATGATATCTTTCCCACCGGAGGATGATTCATTGTGGATTTACAAAGATGGTGACATATTAGGCGGTTGAATTATCGCATTCGGTATCCAACTAAATTTTGTTTCAGCGGACCACCGGACCGGCGAAAAGGGACTCAAATTGTCAAATATAAGCTCTTTGCTGCTGCTGATTATGATGTTCACAGCATCACTTATGATACTAATTTTTCGTGGCTCTATAATAATTATATAATACAGTATATCCAAGTACGACAGAATAGTAAAAAAACAAAATTGCAATGGAGCCTCCACAACCTCTTCTCTTGTTCACCTTGGTGTTGGTAAACCCATATTCCAGGGAGTTGTTATAGTGACTATAACAACTCCCTGCCCATTCTAACAACTTGCGTGAAAAAAAAAGCGGTAAAGTCAAAGTCGTGGGTTTTCGAAAGTGTGCGTTTAGTCGTCACCCGGCTGGTAACGTCTGCTAATTCACGAATGCATGTTCACGAGAACAGATTAGGCATAGTCAAGGAAATTATTTACCATATGTTTTTCCTGACGAAAGACTCCCTGCTGCACTCATTTTTCCAAAGCTTCCTTCAGTGTCTCTTTAATCAAGAGACCTTCCGGTTAAGTCCGCCCATTGAATAGTGTTGCATGTGGGACCTTTAAAGGACGTACGTAAATGTTCGTGTTTAAGGACATGTACGTATTACGGGCTATAAAAATAACACGTTCTGATTTATCAGTTGCCAAGTTCGAATAAGACTACTGTGTAAGGTCGATTGGTGTAGTTTTTACACATATCCGTATTATCCTTCAATATTATCGAGTCCCTATTTTAATATACAATACCAAAATATCTGATATTTCCACATGTAGGTCTAAACATTGACTTACGACCTTGACTTGATTACACTGATTTAAACCCATTCTTAACAATGATGGCAAAGCTTCAATAGAACTTGTTATGAAGATAACTTTGTACCTAAATCATTAAGTTTATCTTAATAGGTCCATGTTTTATTCGTATAGCCTACACCTATTCTGAGAGGTCATTGTGTTAAACTATGGCAAATCTGTTTGTACGTAAAAAAAGGAAAATTAACATTACCTGAAGATGACCTATTAAGAAGTCGAAATGTTAAATCTTGTGTGAGCAATCGCGGAGGAGCAGATCTAGCTTATTCTCAGTATGTGAATAATAATAATAATAATAATAATAATAATAATAATAATAATAATAATAATAATAATAATAAATATTCAAAATTCACATTTCCGTCATTAATGTGCAAAGCGCATTTGATAATGCACCTCGGTTGTTTAATTGTAGGCCTACGCTTTATAAATTCTTGTAATAATAATAATTAATAATAATGATATTTAATAATCATAATAATAATCATAATAATATGTTAGACTTTTGCTTTATGCTAACAAAGCCTTTAAGCGCTTCACGTTCCTACTCAGGTCATTGGATCAAGCACACATACCCGGCTTCTTGGGGAGAATTACATGTTGCAGCTGTGTCAGTGCGTTTTGAATCTACCAGGTAGCCGCTTGTACTCTTTGGTGGAGAGTCACAACCGTAGGTAAAGTGCCTTGCCTAGGGACACAGGTGAAGCGTGGGATTGAACCTCTAATCTCAGCGTTGAGAAACTGCGCCAAACCGCCCCTATAAACTTGTATGTTAAAATGTTATGTACAATTATTTTTTTATTTATTTATTTAGGCACACAATACATGTGCCAAGGATTGTCAATAGCGAATATATCACTGTCTTACTTGTAGGTGACAATCCCTTACAAAAGACAAACTTACACACACGATGCTTTACACTAACTAAATCTCAATATGAGATTTAGTGAGTGGAGTTGTTTTGGTCGTGAGAAAAAAATCCTGCAACACTGACAGGAATTGAACTCAGGACCCTGGGATTGGAAGACAAGCATCTTAACCACCAACTATTCAACTCCACTAAATAAACTTGTATTACTTGCATGGTAAAATGGTCTGTACAATACGTTTACTGAAAGAGTAAGGCCCATTATGATTATATTATATAGCAAACAAAGAAAGAATTATGAACGTTTATTGCCTCTTTTTATAAACACCAGTACCCTAGATTCTATTTATTTAGCACAGATTATATAGAGCTACACTATAGACCAACTGCAGAACAAATTTTGAGCTCCTTCATAAATTGTTTGATTACACAGACCCTCCCTAATTAAGTACAACAAATCCACAGGGGTCATCTTCTTACGAGTTTAATTATTTGTACTTTGGCAATACAGTATATGAACTGTTTGATAACACTATCATTAATATGAATAAGCTGTGACCCTTGCCCCATCGAATCATAGACCATAGCTGATAGAACATAGTCAAGAACCAAGGTGTGACGGTGGGACCAATTGGCATTCGATGAACTTTGATTCGGGGGAGCTTACATTTTCCGAAAAGGGGAAGATGTGTGTTCCCTTACCAATGGGGTCTAATGGCTAAGCACATGAAAACTGCCGCTTATCATTCTAATATATGTCCCTCTCTCTCTCTTAAGTGATTTCACTGTTGGCTAGAGATGTTCTGGTGCTGGCGAGGGATGGAAGAGGGAATCTGATTGGTATTAGTATTTGATATAACGCCTTTTTCAGAGGATACAAAAGAGTGTCCTATTTAAATACAAAACAAATGTGCATTGGATCATATCTTATGCATCTCAGTAATCTGTTGTTACATTCGGGGTTACGGTACCTTTTATAATGTAAAGTAGCATTTTGGTAGATTAGGCACTGTCTCCGTAATTGTATTAATTTTGATGTGCTTTGTGAAGGGGTTTAGGCCTATATCTCCATTTTGGATAATCAGACAATGGTGATTATGAGCTGATGTTTACATTCTAGGTACCTGCTGGCGTACTAATAACAATATCAGTTTCATGCTTGACAAAAACACTACCGTACTACTTACAAAGTACAGAGTCAGTACAATGACGTGAATGTAGGTAAAAATGACCCAGAAAATGCCCCTAATTCTTATGGGGCCATTTTTACACCCAAAAATGTATAATGTAAGCCTAGAGATGTTTATTCTTCGATCACCAACTCTGATTTTATCAAATGCAAGGAAATAAATTACAAAAGTTACCTTATTTAATAGGATGAATAAAAAGTATAGCCGCGTTAGTCTGTACAGTATAGAAAGTATAAAGTAAATAACAGCAGCACTTTTGAGACTAACAATACATAATTTATTCTCTAGCTTTCGTCCACACAGTGGACTTCATCAGGAGACTGTACAAATGGGATAAGAAACAACTATAATATACAACTGAAATAATGGGGGTGGTCCTAAAACAACAAAGAATGGTGTTCAAAGCAAGTACAAGTCTGCCGGAATAAGCAATCTAAATAAAGAGTATTAAAAGAACAAAAGATCAATGATAAGAAACTGTGGGAAATAGCATAGTCTATGTCAAAGTCAATGATTAAAAACGGTAAATAGGCAGTAAATACAGTAAGGTAACTATGAGACAAAAATATAGTTAATAATAAGGCAGCTATAGAAATATAAGAATATACATACAATGATAGAAATAATTATTGACGGTAATGTGCGAGGAATCCTCGATCAATGTTAAGGCCTAGTTCTATACAGTCTAATTGTGTAATTATTTTCTGTTCAGCTATTTCTCGTTCTAAACTGTTTTTGAAAAATTCTTTCTTAACTACTTGCACTTTCATATTCTTAATTGAGTGGCCAGAAGATGCAAAATGATTAGCTACAGGTTTTTGGGTGAGTTTGTGTTTGATGTCATGTTTATGACCATTAATCCGTTGTCTTAGTGTTTGTTTGTCCGATGTAGAGAGCATTAGGGCAAATATTGCACGATATAGCATATATAAGGTTGGATGACATGCAGTTATAAGTGCCTTTTATGTTGAAATGATTATTGTTAGGTCCTTTGACAATGTTACTGGATGAAATGATTGCATGTTGCAGTAGGGTTACATACTTAAAGCATTTTCTTGCTTAATACCTGTTCCTCCCTGTTATCTGCTGCCATTTTACTTTTTGTTGAATTCAGTACTGTCTATGTATGGAATTCGAAATGAAAATGAAAAATATATATATAATACAGTATGACCATGTTAAAGGGATTTAAAAAGGATTGACCACAGAGTTTGAAGGGTTGCAGGCTATTGTAACCTTAAGGTTTACCGTAATAATTAAAAATAGGTAAAAAGAACATAATTACAGTAGGAACAAGAAACACTAATGGAAAAGGTATAATAATTAACACAAGTACACGTTCAGTAGTCGTAGTAGACGTTCATTGTAATGGACCTTTCCGCTAAGACCCGCCCCTTGGATATTGTTGCTAAGGACAATGTGTTAAAACATACGTGAAAACGTGCGTTTGTGGGACAACACGTGTGTTTGTGAGACGCGCGTGTATCCCTAGCGCTGTTCTGATTGGTCAGTTGATAAGTTTGATTGACACTGTGGAAAGGTCTATTGATGAGCAGAGGGGACTATATCATGAGTTCGGATACCGCTGCTACCAGAGGTGAACATGAGTGCGATGGTATCCTGTTACTCTTTTGTAATCAGAAAAACTGTGTTGATGGAACATACAAAATTCCCCAACTCTATAATTGTTGTTATTAGTAGTACCGATTGTAATATTATTAAATTTGTTTATATATTGTATTTAATTGGACAACTATTACCCTTGATCACAATCTTAATTATGATGGATGATATTTTTAATCTGTCTACCTAAGCATGTTTAAAAATTATTTTTTAGACTATCCGACTTCTATATAACTTCTTTGAAAAACACTAATTTTATTATACCAGATTAAGATTCAGATTTATTCTTCGTCAAATAAAGTTACAGGAAGTTACATAAAAATGCATTATTTCGTTGAACATAACTCTTTTATGTGCTTGTCGTTTTTTATATTATTCCAAATTATGTTAGCAAAAGATATAGTACACTGTCTGCTAAACAATTAGAGTAATCCTCAAAAAATAAATAAATAAAATAATAATAATAATAATAAATAATGAATACTAATAATAATAATAATAATTATTATTATTATTATTATTATTATTATTATTATTATTATTATTTTTATTATTATTATTATTGTTATTGTTATTGTTATTGTTATTGTTATTATTATTGTTATTATTATTATTATTATTATTATTATTATTATTATTATTATTATTTATAGCGCATATTGTTAAGCGATATGCGCTTTACATCATTACCCCGGTCATTAGATTAAACGGCTATTGAATACTCCCCCAAGGGGTTAGTGTTGCAGCATTCCATAACGTTTCAGCAGCTACATCAGCGCTACCAAGTACCCACTTATAATCCTGGGGGCGAGAAGCAATGCAGATAAAGTGCCTTGCTCAAGGTCACAAGTGAAATGCACAGCGAGTGATTGAAACCCCGACCTTGAGGTTGGTAGACTAAACAGTTCCCGCTGCGCCAAACCACTTCCAGAACAAATTAAACAAACAAATACGGAATTGAATTTTACATGTTTGGCTCACGACTAACTATATCTTTAATATGGAAACTTAGGTATTTATATTACTATTTCAATTTTTACTCAATCAATGTTCCATATTTCACTTTTTCTTCTCAATCCTCATTTTTTGAACACCTTGTTTACACAATTTTAAATTCAAATTAAAATGTTTTTTTAGGCCACTTACAGAGTAATAAAATCATAAAATATATTTTATTGTGTACTGAACAAAAACAACCACGATATATTTCAAAATTTCGTTTTAGTTATAAACAAAAATTAAATTACTAAAATTGTTATTGATATTTTACAATCGATTTTCAATTAGTTGATTTTTTTTAAAGCACTTCTGCATGTCCTTACCTGTCGCGGCATACCAATATTATGGAGAACCAAAGCCTGAAACAAGACAATGTCAAGTTCATTTTGGCTGGGCATAATCGAGTGAAGTACGTTTTCCATATGTTGACCTGACCCACATTAAGTAGCAAGCTTAAGACCATTCAGTGTAGCAGAACCTCAATCCACCGGAATTGCCGTGCTTCCAAAGACCATGTACAGAACATGATGAATCAAAAGTGATTTGATGACGTCATAATAAGTACTCAGTAGCATGGAGAAAATATCAATTGGGATGGTGGTCAACCGTAGTCTGGTGTTCCCAGGCACTCTGTCCATTTATTTTATTTGATTGTAAAGTATTTAATAATTAGAGTTAAATCATTTAAGGATCCAAATCAATTGCAATTGTTGACTATTATTGCAATATTCATACTAATATTGCATAGTATGAATATGCAATACTAGTCAGCAATTATGTCAACTTTTAGTGATGCATTAAATTTGGTTTTACTTCTTGCAACTCATGTTTTACATATTTACTTTTTCTTTTTACTTGAATGTCGTTATTAGCTGTTATCTTAACTTATATTTATATGTGTAGTATGTTTTTGAACCTTTGTTTTTATTTTTATGTATGTATTTATTAACATGAAATTGTTCCCGCCAGAAAACTCTTTGGACAATAAAGAAATTTCGAATTTTGAATCTTGATTACAATATCATTACACACATACATTGGAATGACTTTACTAATAGTTCTATCGAATATAAAAGACAATTCGTGTTAGATGATAAATAATAATAATTTCATTTTAGGTAAAATAAATAATTATGAAAAGCATTAGGATTTTGGTTTGAATTATACGCCACGCAATAGGCTAATACTTTGTAAAAGTTTGGAACTTATGTAAAACGGTACAGTAATGTTTTGAGAGAAATAAAAGAAATGAAATGAAATTTTCCCCAACGGCCTAACCATAACTTAATAATATTTCAGTTGTACCGTATTTTATGTATATTTTTGTTGTATTACGTTTTAAGTTTCAGGTTTAATTCAAGGACCCTGTATAAGATTTTTTTTATTTCTAGACTTCTTTGAAAATACAAAAATAATATTCAAGGATAAATACACAATAAAGTACAGAACAGGCAAACTTATTTCCTTTGTGGTCCAAAAATAATCGGTCCTAATGTAACTAACCTTATGAAAGTAGTTAAAATATGTTTCTTGTTTTTGTGAAATAAATAAGTACTGTAGGCCTATTTGATTTTCGTATTGTATTTTTGGATGCACCGCTCGGAAACTAACGAGTGCGACTGTCTAAAGTTTCCTACTAACCTATAGGCCTAGTACTATTACTACACACGCACAGAAAGAAGGCACACATGTTTGTTTTTTTTTTTTTGGGGGGGGGGTTTCCCCCAAATCTTGGTATGTGTACATATCGTATTGATACTTACTTCATACTTGATAATTGATCCCTCTTTTCTTAGGGTATTGGAAACCGATTAAAGAACTTTATAGCGAAATAACAGGCAGGAATGCACAGAGTGGCGCAGAAATTGCGGATATAATCTTACATTATTATTCCCTGTAGTGAAATATGGGGGACGTTAAATGATAGCATACATAAACTGGCATAAATAAGCATTGTTTGGCGCGCAACACCAGAGAAAAGTTGAGTCTGCCAATATGACCGATAGGGATAATTAGTATTAGTATCCCTATTTTTCTGCTTGGAGTAGGTACTCAAATGTTCACCACTTCAATTGGTCGACTATCAGAGAGCACACAATAAGAACATTAACAAGATTTAAAGTAAATATTCACTAGTTCTTTTATTTCTGTTTAGGCATATAGGTCAAATGTGATCAAATGAGAGAAAGACATACGACTATGTAGTACATTCCAAGTGTCCTATAAACTCTAATGGCTTAATTAGTGCAATTAGATCTGAGCTCATCTTTCCTATTTCCTTATTAAATTTCATTAAAAAAAGTTTCAATTATGTGTCACATTTAACGCTTGAGTAATTATTGTAATAACGTTTTAGGTCACTTTACAAAGACCAGAAACGTGTTCCAAATTCCAAAACATGACCTGAAGTTATACACAGAGCCCGAAGGCAATTTTTACCCTGATTTCTTCCCTCTAAACATGTATCAAATCATTTGATAAAATATGTTTTGGCATTAATAGATTAAATTAAGGCCAAAAAAAAAATATCGTCCCAGTCGCGCATCCATTTCTTTGCCTCACAATTTTTCCCCCTTTATTTTACGAATTTTTACAAAAACTCACATCAGTAAAATTCCTCTCTCGATTGTTCATGGTTGGGGATACATATGGTATAATCATGTCTAGTGCTTCTTTTATTTGCTTTCAATGTGTCTACTTGGTAAAAGTGAGAAAGTAGTACCGTAGCTGTTTTCCATCGACCATCTTGGATTTGCCATCTCAGAGTAAACAAAAAAAAAAAAAAGTGCCCTCATACTTCTTTTTCAAAATATTAGAACGAGAAACTACATTTTCTTTTACCTGGCCTAATCATCATCAGTAATTGTGCACTAAGTTAATTTCTTTATATTGGGTACAACGTGAATGGTCTTCGAATCGATTATAATGCGAATCTCTTCATTTGGGTACAACGTGAATCTTCATTTCGAGTGCAATGCGAATATTTTTGTGTATAAGAGACAGATATATATGTGTGTGTGTGTGTGTGTGTGTGTAACGGACTCCTTAGATAAAGAAATTCTAGTGAATTGATTTATAATTGATTAAATATTAGATTAATTAACTAAGTTCAGTACAGTACTGACAAAAATCTCCCGAATTTTTTTTTCTAATAATTTGCTTTTTAACCTGCTGAGTAGTGGTTGCGCCAGTAGCATAAGTATCCGTAAGGTAGAAAACATAATCCGAATAATGTATTTACACATTTTGAGTCCTTTCTGGTACACGATGAAATTTATTGCGAGTTTACAGTGTCAGATTAATGAATTGAATTATGCTTAATATCATTAGATTGAAAGGAACTTGGTACAAGCTGTGTTCAATAAAGAAGCGAGGACGAACGCTAGCATGTTCGATAGTACCAACTTCAACAACGACACTATACGTCAACTTGAGAATCTGTTGTACATTGGGGATTCAGCCCTGCCTGATGAACAGCTTGCAGAGGTTAGAGAAAATTAGTAAAATCAAAACATCTTATTTTACTTGATCCATTGTCACATTATAAGATATATAATGGGAGAATTTTTTTTAAAGATTAGGCTAATTGAAACATGACTTGGTACTTTAGTAACATGCGCAGTAAATGTGTTTGTGCCCATAGTTAAATAAGGTGACAGCGTCGATGGAGACAAGGTACGCAACAGGGAAAGTGTGTGACGAAGAAGGAAACAATTGTGAATCACTTGAACCAGGTAAATATAGTTACTTTATGCCGACGGATCCGAGAAAGAGTGTACAATGCGTCACTAGGAGTGTTTGTCAACAATGAGTGTTTGCAAGTCATTGCCTGGTATATGTTATTATTATTATTATTATTATTATTATTATTATTATTATTATTATTATTATTATTATTATTATTATCATCATCATCATCATCATCATCATCATCCATTATTATTATTATTATTATTATTTTTATTATTATTATTATTATTATTATTATTATTATTATTATTATACTGCCAGCTACAATACCGTAACATTATCATTCGATGTTTTATTTATTTGATAGACTTGACACGGACTATGGCAACCTCGAGAGACTACTTAGAGTTGTTCAAGGCCTGGAACGGTTGGAGAGCTGCAGTCGGTGCACCGGCCCGCAAAGACTACATCAGTTATATTGCACTAAAGAATGAAGCCGCAGAAGCCAATGGTAAATGTTTGTCCATACTTTAATTCATATTGTGACTGGGGTTCTGTGCCTACCTTTAAGCAATAATTATCGCTGGGTTGATTTTTTCCCCGATTTTTCTTAACTACTGTATAACCATTAGTGGTATCAAGTAGAAACATTTTTTGTTTGTTTTGCTATTATGTATGATTTCTTTGTTGAGTTACGTTTTCCTAATAAAAGTGACAACATCCGTATTAGTATTCATATGTCATAATCCTAGTCCGTCTGTAATATTCATTAAAGTTAACCGTCCGGTCTTCAGTACTATTTTTTAAAGCTTGGCTCGAACATATACTGATTCTAAATGTAAAAAAAAAACTTATTGCTAGATTTTCCTACTCCCAATCTTTCCCTTCACATAAATCCGGATTTCACATTTCACATAGATCCGTTGCCCGATTAATCCATCTCCGTTCTCTGGCGTGAGCCCTCGCGACGTGACGTCTAAACTGAACTTTTGAACATATTTTTATTTATTTTATTTCAACTTTATTTCACGAGGGTAGCTCTAACAGCTGCACTACAGTAGTACAGCTGACTTGAAGAGGCTCTCTAAAGAAAAACAATACATAAAAATATATACAATACATTAAAAATCCAAGTAAGTAAAAGCTTCATTACGGTAAAGTTCAAAAACAATATAATAAGTAAAATATTGGATAAACATTGTAACATTCATTAAAAATACAATAAACTTTAAAATTCAAAATAAAATTACAAGGTGATGGTTAAAATCAGAATTTTATTGCTTTTCTCTGAGATATAATTTCAACTTGGTTTTAAAATTAGAATAAGATATATTGCATTTAAAAGGAAGAGTGTTAAGAAAGGAGGTGGCTCTGTAATAAAATGACATTTTAAAATACTGTAATTTAGGTTTAGGGACAAAAAAGAGGCCTACAGTTGTCGAACGAGTACGCATACCCTCGCGAGTAATGGGTTTCAAAAGACGATTGAGGTAATCAGGTGCAGAACCAGTGGCTTCTTTAAAAGCTAGGCAGCCATGTTGAAGAGCAATTCTGCTAGAAACATTCAATAAATTAAGAGTTGAAAGGAGAACAGAAGAACGGGTACGAGGGTGGCAGTTAAGAATTATGCGCAAAGCACGGTTCTGTAAAGGTTGGATGTGAGAAGATATGCTATTACCCTTAGAGCCCCAAAGCGAACAACAGTAGTCGATATGCGGAAGTACAATAGTATTATATAACAAAAGTTTGGTTTTGGTGTCAATAAATTTGTGAATGTGCCCTAATAATGAGAGTGAATAGCCAAGTTTACTTTGTAGGTGTCTAATATGTGCATGCCATGTTAATTTGTTATCAAAAATGAGGCCTAAATGCTTGTGTGATTTGACTTGTTTGATGTGATGCTGATTAATGTGAATGCTGATAGTTGGTTGACGAGCCAATCTCTGTGCTGTACCAATTAGCATAGTCTCGGTTTTTGTATGATTAAGCAGTAGTTTGTTACAAGAAAGCCAACTTTGTAGATTAATGAGATCAGAAGTAAGTTTATGTTCAATTGTAGGAACATGTGTATCAGCAATATAGAGGATAGTATCATCAGCGTACATGTTAACTGTAGAATACAAAAATCAAGATATTTATTCAAAAGAAACCAAATCAAGGCTAAACTAAAAACCAACAAGCAAAACAAAGATATAGAAATTCAAAAACAGTAGGCCTAGAGTACGAAAAAGCAGTTAAGTACAGTATTGTCGGAAGTAGGCCTAATTGAGCGGATCGTCACAAAAAAAACATCCCTTGCGTAAATACATATTTACAGTTACACGCAACGCTGTTCAACATTCTTTCTGTCAGCTTGCCATTATTTTAACGACGCCGTCATTTCTTAGGCCATTCTGTATGTGACTAATGAAGAGTAGGCCTATGGTATTAACTTATAGAGAGTATAACAGGCTTATTATCGAAAGTAGCTCGTAATCTTTATAGGCCCATATTATTTGGACACATTTTCTTCGAATTTTCTTTAAATTACATAATGTAATTTGACCGTTATAGATCAACCAGATTGTGGTGCTTGGTGGCGTTCGTGGTATGAAGTGGACGATCTTGAAGGGGATGTTACTAAATTGTTCGACCAATTGAAACCACTCTATGAGAACTTACATGCTTATGTAAGAAGGAAGTTATACGAGGTATATGGCGAAGGCTATATCAACCTGAAAGGACCAATTCCAGCTCACTTACTAGGTAGAAGCATTTTTACCAAAATACATATTTGTAGAAGATATGGCATATGCTAATGGATTGCGCTTTCTCGATGGGATAGGCCTACATAGAGCTTTAAAACCAAACAATATAGGCCTAACAGTTAGCCGGTTCCAATATTTTATTGTTATAATGTTTGCTTTCATTAATATTTACGCTTCGAAGGACAGTGGCGTATCTAATGGCCCTTGTCCCCACCCCTCAAACAAAGCTCTTATACACATCTAGATGTGTATAAGAGACAGGTGTGACGAAGAAGGAAACAATTGTGAATCACTTGAACCAGGTAAATATAGTTACTTTATGCCGACGGATCCGAGAAAGAGTGTAGGAAACATGTGGGCGCAATCCTGGATAAATTTGCAAGATCTTACGGAGCCGTATCCAGGTAAACCCTCTGTTGATATCACACCGGTACTTGTCGAAAAGGTATGTAATATGTCTACAAAAATATGGCTTTATAAGTCAGCATTCTGTAGGTTAAAAGACAAGAAACTTAGGAAAAACGTTTTTTGAGATTCATTTTGAATACAACTAAATTAGCTGACTGTCTACAGAAATGGGTAATTGAATCCAAAGGTAATGATAGTGATACTGATAATGAAATAGAGGATGATGATTATAATGTTGAAAATGACGATGGTGATTATGATAATAGGCCTAATGATAATAATATAGCCTATTATGAATGGTAATTATTCTAATGATGATAATAGCGTTTCAGGTGCTTATCCAGAGCCCACGCTGACCATCGTACAGATGGTGTCTATTTGACGGAACCCCCTAACGATCAGACGATTTCACGAGTGGATATAGAGCGTCAGTCGGAGAAAAAGGTTTAGGAGGGGATGATGAGTGTAATTAGGTAGCAATGGATTAGGGGTGGATCCAGCAAAGTAAGAATGAGGGGATGTGTGCGAACTGAGTGAGAGTGGAAGATCCCCTGGTAAGAGAGCAAGGAGATAATCCTCATAAACATCTACCGACTTCATAAACCTCATTTTTTGTATTGATTGATTTTTACTGTTTAGCGTGGTATTTTTCTGAATTAGCCTTACAAAAAAATTATTTTACAAAAAAATGGGGGAAGGGGAAAGAGGGGCGTTTCCGGCCCTTTACGGTCCTTAAATGCGCCACTACGGTCCTTAAATCCCTCCACCGCCACTTGAACAGGGGTGGCGGTGGAAGGGGGGGGGGTGGGTGAAGGGCGTTTATTTAGCAAATATTATTTCAAATAGCGTGTCATTATTTTTAAATGATTTAGATATTGGTTTTCAAAAAATATTGTGGTATGAAGCCTACGCAACCCGATGGAAATGACTTTGAATGAATTCAAAGTTTCGAGAATATGGTTTCTGAAATGTATTCATGGTTTTAGCTTAGAGTAAGAAGAAAATATTTACTTCGACGACGATCCAGAAATACCTGAACAATGTCAAAGAAAATGTATGCATTCAGTGCACTGCGCTCTGAGACCAACGTTCAGCTAATGAGATAAACAAGTCTTCACATAACTTGTTTTGGGAGACGTTATTTCTCTATACTGTCGTTTATCTTCACCCATGAAAGAATGGTACCACACACGTAATAATAATAATAATAATAATAATATTATATTTATATAGCGCATATTGCACATTGCCCCTATGCGCTTTACAAAGAAATAATATAAGCCAACTGAACAGGGGTGGAGCCCAGATTTGTCCGGCCGGGGGGGGGGGCAGATGCCGGCCCGAAGAGGGTGCAGATTTCTCCGACGAGTGTAGAGTGGGCGTGGTCGAGCGTCGCTTAAGATCTTTCGAAAGAGGTCCAGGGGGGCAAAGCCCCAGACAGTTTTGGCAAATTAGGAGTTTCACATAGGCTTATTTAATCGATTTTTTTTTCTTTTGTTGACCAAAGGTCATTTATTCACAAATATCATTACAGTGATATCATTATAAAGTAGGCCTATTCATTAACATCTCTTAATGAATGTGTACAAAGACAAGTTTTTTTTTATATTTAATCGATTTTTAGAGTCTACTAATATGTAGAAAATACATATATTTTTATTTTTTCTCCCGGATGAATTGTGGCTTGTGGCTCTTCTTTCCGACCGGGGGGGGGGGGGATTGGCAGCTCTTCCTGATGGAGCCTTCCCCCCGCTGGCGCCTGCTCTGGACCTTCATCATGGCGAACGGTGCGAAGGCCTGGGTCCGCGCCTGCGTTTTTGAAGGTGATTTAAGAAGATGATGATGATGATTACTTTATTTTAATTTAATTGCCATAATGATTGTTGGAATATATGGTGTAATATAAATGGAAGGATTTATTGAATAAATCATGGAGGAATAATTAAATGATTGATTGATTTTCAGGGATATACAGCAAAGCGAATGTTTAACGTATCGGACGAATTCTTCACCTCATTGGGATTAATTCCAATGCCAGAGCCGTTCTGGGAAAAATCCATGATCGAAAAGCCTACAGATGGCAGAGAGGTGGTTTGCCATGCCTCAGCTTGGGATTTCTCGAACCAAATCGACTTCAGGTAAGGCATACTTGAATTTGTAATAGGCGGAGTGACCCTTTTTTGGCTGTGAATGAACTTTGATAATTTTATGATTTGATAAAAAATTAACCCATGTTAAAGTTTTGACAGTTGACGACTAAATTTAACGTAAAATTTCAATGCAGACAGTCTTTATACCTGAGCATACACTGCGTCGTACGACGTTGGCCAGCGCCCAACAATTGTGGGCGCTGGACGACGCGACGCCGTCTGCTGTTGTTGGCGTGGCAGTCTGAACGGATCATCGTCATTAAAAAAAGATCTGTTGCGCGGTCTTGCCATACGTGTCGTTGTATTTTTCATAGAATCAGTCGGCTTTAAGTGTCTAGTAAATTTGAAATATGGGTACATTTAATTAACCGTTCGGATCCGAAATTTGAATAAAACTCAACCAGATTAGATGATCATATAGACTAGAAAAAAAATCTGAAAAAAATGAGTTAGGGGGGAGTGGAATGTTAGAAGCAATCCACATAGTCAGATATCCTAATTAATCCCTTCTGGTCACCCTAAGCCCTGTTGACACTTGATTTTACTCCTTGTATACAAATGGCGGCCATTTTCAAAATGGCCGCCAAATTTATCTAAAATGTGCATAAAATTGAAACTAAATAAGCTACAGATATGATTTTGGTGTCTAAACTCATAATTTCTAGACAGGCAACAAACTAGACATATAAAAACTACTGTCAC
>NW_022753015.1:1014375-1014773 GCF_011630105.1 Anneissia japonica
TTACTTAAAATGTACATAAAATAAGAACGAGTATATAAGCTAGTTTTCTATGTAATCCAGATAGATTTTTGAGCAAAAATAGATTTTATTGACTAATTTTATCATTTTTACTGCGCTGAATTCAAAAAAAGTTAGGTGCCATTTTTTCCCCAAAGTCATCGGCCGCCATTTTGAATTTTAAGATGGCTGACGCACCACATAAAACATGGTAACTTGAGTCATTAGAGAGCTTTCGTTATCGCGTTTGAGGTTCAATTCACCAAAAGCTTTGGCCTTGCGCGTTCATTGTCACAATGTGGATTATCCATGAAGCTATCCAAAAATAAAAACAAATTAAATTAAATATTTTGTTAAATAATTTTCTCATTATAAATAAAGACAACGAAATTCCTAATATA
>NW_022753015.1:1016145-1016883 GCF_011630105.1 Anneissia japonica
TAGCATTCAATTAAATACATTAGAAACACTGTTTTGGCTCGACGTCGTAATAATTATGTACGAAAGTGTATTCTTCAGGCCTATCAGTTCATCGATCTATGGAAGAAAGAATTCAACTACTCAATAATGTTGGAATATAGAATACATGCCAAGTTGGAGATAGCTAGAGGCTTGAGAATTAACAGGAAATAACCTAATTGACATGAGTCGAGGGCCCGTCCAAGGGCCCCGAAAAATTTTAGGCTTAGACGCTCTCTGGGTATTCTGAATATCTCTAGTGCTGAAATTATACCTTAAAAATGAGTAGCTAACAAGAACGATAGAATTTTCGATGATCTGGCCTGATAAAATATAGAATTGCGAAGGTTAATATTATTCGATAAAAAGTTTGGGTCTAATCAAACAAAGCTTGAGATTAGTGGAAAAGCGTAAGATTTTAGAGGAGTGGCTTGAGCTTGAGGTTTGTTCGAAAAACGTGAGGTTCACGCCGGATGCGTGAGACTTGGTATGAAATAGGCCTAATAATATATTGACTATATTTTTGATTTATTTTCTTTGGTATAGGCCTAAGAATGAGATAAAATCAGCTGACCTTTTTTAAGAGGGGTAAAACCTTGAATTTTGAAGAAATTAAAGGTCATTAAAAGACACCTCAGAGGTTGGGAAAGCTTATATTTCCGGCCATCTAGGAATCGAAATTTTCCCGGGGGAGGAACACGGACCCCCTTTCATTTTTGG
>NW_022753015.1:1016995-1020874 GCF_011630105.1 Anneissia japonica
AATATATAAAGTCACATTTGATGATGTTGCAGGCGTTTATCATCCGAATATCTGAATTATTAGTAGGCCTTTAATGTATACATTATTTTAATCGATTTCAACATGCTGTGTATAATATTTAATAATAGCCTACTATGATGGACAACCATATATTTTATTCTTTATTTACTGACATGTTTAAAGTCGGAGGCGGACTTTAAGGTGGGTAGTTATGCAGTCGTCCGGAGCTAATACATTTTTTTAAAAATTAAAAGAAAATATTTTGTCAAAAGCGGCTGTGTTATTAGATTTCTCGGTAGTAAGTAGGGGCCCATCGCCTTTCAGGGACTCATTTGGACATGGAAGAAGTACGGTAAGCGTTTCCCTAAAAAACACAGGCATTACATAACTGGTCAAACCTCCATAGTGGGGCATCCAGGGGCATAGTTTAAAGAACCCCTTCTAATAAATCTGCCAAATATTGTGTTTGTGCGATTTTGGTCTATTTGGTTTTTTCGGAAATTATACAAAATGTTACGTATTGTTAAGGCGTTGTAGGAGAGTGCTGAGTATCAGTGTTTTTAACCCTCTCCAGGGCCCATTTAAACTCGGACTTCGCCCAGAAAGCACATGCGTTACTTAAGACTTGGTAGTTTTAGATAGTAGTAGGAGCGCCCCCCCCCCACCCGCCATCCGAGAGCTCACGAGTTACGCAAATGGGTCTTGTTTATTTAATATGTTATGCCATAATTGGACTTTATTGGACAATACATGAAACACTACACCGTCTCTGATATATAAACTGCAATACATTATTCAGCATCGGAAGAGCTTTCCAACGATACCAAGCACGTCCGACTACTTTTTGGTGAGTTTATATACTTATTCTTATTTTATACACATTTTAAGTATATTTTGCGGATATTTTAAAACAAATAAACACCTATTTTTGAATTATGTTCCATTCTGGCATGAGCGACAGTAGTGTGTATATGTCTGGTTTGTTGCCTGTATAGAAATTATGATTTTAGACACCAACATCATATCTGTAGATTATTTAGTTCCAATTATATGCACATTTTAGATAAATTTGGCGACCATTTTTAAAAATGGCCGCCATTTGTATACCAGGTGGAAAAACAAGTGTCAACAGGGCTTAGGGTGACCAGGAGGGATTAATTAGGATATCTGGCTATGTTGACTGCTTCTAACATTCCACTCCCCCTTACTTGATTTCTAGGCCTCTTTTTTTATTTTTTTCCTAGTCTAATAGGGCTTATTTTAGGCCCTACATTGTTTATAGGCCTTAATATGTTGACTACGGGCCTATCCCACTTCTAGATTCGTTATCTGCCATTTAATTCGTAAACCTTCCTGTGATATCGTTTTTGAAATACATGTATCTCAGTTTGAAGTGATTTTTATAAGGATTGAAAGGTCGCTGTGGTACATGATAATATAGGCTTAATATATGTACACCTTTTTACATATAATCAGGGCCGGCGGAACGTTTTTCAAAGTGGGGGGCCCCACTTATAAGCAGGCGCGTAACAGGGGTCTTGAGTCGGGGGGGGGGGGGGGGGGCAAAGGAAAAAATTTTCCCGGTTAGTAATTTATGACCCGGTGTGACACTCTCCCCCCCCCCCATATAGAAAACAATACGGCATGGCTTATTTTAATATTATTATAGGGCACACGCGTGTGTTTGGAACTAAATATAAGCATTTTCATCGTGGTTTTATTTATTACAATTCATAGGCCTATTCTCTCACCATCATTACACATTGAGGCCCTTCTTTAATAGGTAAAACGATCTATCTTAAATTTTCTTTCTTTGAGTTTGGGACTACTTAGAAGGCAAAGGTGAGCAAGCACAAGCTTTTAACATAAAAAATGCGCGCGAAGCGCGCGAAAAATTGTTGTTTTTAAAATTCTAATTTTGTCGGAATTGATCAAAACTCCCTAAAATGTGCAATTTTTAGAGGAAATTTGCCTACCTCAACAAAATATGCGATTTAAAATTTGAGATTTTCAGGCACTTTCCCGGGTGAAAAGGGCATTCAATGGGGAAGACTTTCCACAGATGGATATTTTCCCCTTGTCCCCCGGTTATTACGCCACTGCAAAGAATACCTGGCGGCTTAGATGAAATGCGCTATGGAAACTTTTTGAAGTGGAGAATGGGTTGCAGGCAGGGGTATTGTGATATCTGTTCATTATATCTTCCTTTTTATTCTTGTCTTTATTTTTCTCTTCTCTTTTTCTTTTTCCTTTCTCTTTCTTTCCCCTCTTATATTCTTTTTCTTTCCCTCCCTCTCCCCTCTTTCTTTTCTCTTCTTACCCAGCAAGGTACGACGGCTTGGTCAGCCCGGTAAAAACCGTCAGTGGGGGGGGGGGGACAATCTGCCCCTGCCCCGCCTGTTACGCCACTGTTTATAAGATGAATGGGAATATGAATCATGCAGATCTGGAATCAAATCTAGGTGGTGGGGTCAACATTCCTCCCCAGGGAAAATTTTGATTTCTAGATGGCGGGAAATGAGCTTTCCCGACTTCTGAGGTGTCTTTTAATTACTTTTATGTTCTTCAAAATTCAAGGTTTTTCCATCTTGAAAACGGTCTGGTAATTTTTTCCCATTGTTATTACAGTAAATAGGGCTTATGTGTGTATACATACATATCAATTTAAAAAAAATAAGTAGTTGCATACGAATTTTCCATGAATCGATGAATCCCAAAAAGAAAGGGGGGTCCGGGGGTTCTTCCCAGGAAAATTTTGATTCCTAGAAGGCGGGAAATGAGCTTTCCCGACTTCTGAGGTGTCTTTTATATTAAAGTCATTAAAAAATACTTCAGAAGTCGGGAAATCTCATTGTTCACCATTTAGAAATCAACATTTTCCCGGGAAGAACTCGAACATCCCTTTCCCTGGGTTCATTGATTCATTATAATAATTTTCAAGAGGGGAACACCTTGAATTTTGAAAAACTTAAATGTAATTAAGTTTTTCAAAATTCAAAGTTTTCCACTCTTGAAAACGGTCAGATAATTTTTTCCCATTGTTATAACAGTAAATAGGCCTTATGTGTGTATACATACATAAAAAAAAGATTGAGTAAGTTGCATACGTAATTTTTCCATGAATCGATAAATCCCAAAAAGAAAGGTGGTGGGTGGGGAGGTCCTGTGGTTCTTCCCCGGGAAAATTTTGATTCCTAGGTGGCGGGAAATGAGCTTTCCCCGACTTCTGTGGTGTCTTTTAATGACTTTTAAATTCTTCAAAATTCAAGGTTTCCCCCCTCCCCCGCCACCACTTGAAAATGATTCAATTAATCAATGAACTCCAAAGATAAAGGGTCCGGTTTCCCCGGAAAAATTTCGATTTCTAGATGGCGGGAGATGAGCTTATCTGACTTCTGAAATGTCTTTTAATGACTTTTAAAGTTCTTCAAAATTCAAGGTTTTCCCCTCTTTAAAAAAGGTCAGGTAAATTTTTCTCATTTTTTATTTTATGTGTGTATACATACATAAACAAATGAGTAGTTGCATGCGTATTCTTTTTCCCATGAATCGATAAATCCCAAAAAGAAAGGGTGGTCCGGGGGTTCTCCCCTGGGAAAATTTTAATTCCTAGATGGCGGGAATTGAGCTTTCCCGACATTTGAAGTGTGTTTTGATGAATTTTATGTTCTTCAAAATTCTAATTTTCTAATAGCAAAAAAAAAAAAAAATCAGCTCACGGGTCCTGAAAGGGTAGGTCTAGAATCCTTTTCTTTCTCCCCTTTTTTTTGTTGCACAAGGGAGGGGTCAGGACCCATGATCCCCTCCTCCCAGATCCGCCAATGTGAATTGCGAGAAAATGTAACTCGGTCGGGTACTGGATAAACATTCTCTTTCCCA
>NW_022753015.1:1020891-1037305 GCF_011630105.1 Anneissia japonica
ATAAGAACACATTTTATTAGAATACTGAGGCTGAAATTGCCTAAAAATTAAGAAGAAAATAATAAAAGATTGAGGCTGAGGAAAAATGTCAAATGATGTTTTTATTTTCTTATAATAGAAAAAAATCAACAAATTTTATTTTATTTTACCGGTAAGTGTCGTGTGACTAAAATAAAGTACCCTCACAGTACAGTATATACTACTGTACAATTATAATAATTTTCTATATTTGAAAAGTGTGTAAAATTAGAACATAATAAGAACATTTTGTGCCTGAAATCGGTTAAAAATAGGAACGCTGAGCCACGGCAAAATTTTACTGCTTCTCATAAAAAAGTATATTAATCATAATGATGTATTATTATTGAGTATGAAAGAATTTATATTGCTTTACAAAAAACACTGATTTCTCCTATTTATATATTAAATTAATAGAATTAAACAGTGTACGGATATTACTATGGATGATTTCATCACCATCCATCATGAGATGGGACACATTGAGTACGATCTCCAATACAAGGAACAACCGGTGGTGTATCGTAATGGTGCGAACCCTGGCTTCCACGAGGCTGTCGGTGATGTATTAGCATTGTCCGTGTCTACGCCTAAGCATCTAAAGTCTGTTGGTCTTTTAGACGAAGTTGAGGATGACGAGGGTAGGTTGTTCAGCTATAATACCACCAACATTATTTTTCAATGTTTCTTTCTTGTTATATCTATACTTTACAGTCACTAAAATATAAAACAGTAGTATGGAACTCACATTAGCATGAAAAAGAAACGTTTATCCATTAAGTTTTAATGGTGATATTGATGATGATAAGGGTGATGATGGTGATTTACTTTATTTATTTATTTTATTTGAACCATATTTAATGAGCGTTAGCCATCTAGTAGAAGCGATTATTTGCGACCCTCAACATGTAACAATAGAAATTACAAAAAACATCTTAACTACCAATCAAAATGATGATCATGACGATAAGATGATGATGATATTGACAACGATAATAATAATAATAATAATAATAATAATAATAATAATAATACTATAAATAATAATAATAATGATAATAAAAATAATAATAATAATAATAATAATACTATAAATAATAATAATAATGATAATAAAAATAATAATAATGATAATAATAATAATAATAATTGTAATACAGTAATTGTGATAATGGATTAATAATGATGGTAAAACATCTTAACTACCAATCAAAATGATGATCATGACGATAAGATGATGATGATGTTGACAACGATAATAATAATAATGATAATAATAATAATAATACTATAAATAATAATAATAATGATAATAAAAATAATAATAATAATAATAATAATCGTAATACAGTAATTGTGATAATGTATTAATAATGATGATAATGATATGATAATATGTATTAGAATAATTATGATGATGGTAAAAAAGTTATATGATAATGCTGATTATAGTTACAGTGATGTGATCATGATGCTTATGATAATTTATACGATGATTGTGTTGATAAAGAGAAAGATAATGATGACAACAATAAAATAATGTTTTGGCTGACTTGGTCCTATAATTATTAACTTTGCAAAATAAATTCTAAAAATTAATGTAGAGGCGGATTTGAATTTCCTAATGAGTATGGCTTTGGACAAAATCGCATTCCTTCCTTTTGGATACTTGATGGATAAGTACAGATGGGGATTGTTCGATGGTTCTACATCAACGGATGAAATGAACAAAAGTTGGTGGGATCTCAGGTAGGAGCAAACAATTCCTCTTTTGGGCTTTTCCTTGTAATTAGGGTCATGTTTTTGGTTAATTGCTTATCTTGTCTTGTCTTTTGTATCTCGTGTTCATGTATGTATTTTTATGACGCTGATATTACGAATAAATTCAATCAATCAATCAAATGTGCAAATAAAATCTATTTATGTTTTCGAAAACGTCAAATCCATTAGTGTCTCTTGTGACCATCATCTCCAATGAATGAATGGTTTTTTGTTTACCATCGCTTTGTTTGATTTGTCTGTGTGCTCTCGTTCTGTATATTCTCGTAACTTATCATATTTCAATCTGTTTACCTGATGATGACCTATCCGACAGTACTCGTACAATAAATATTTTATTTTCAGGCAGATACATAAACTTCAAGGTAACTCCTTTATTCTATTTGATAGAGCACAGTGAGTTTAAGTTAGTCTATTAGTAGGTCCTATATTCAGATATGTTTGTTGAGATTCTCAGAGACCTTTTTGTCCACTAAGTAGGCCTAGATACTTGTATCGGAAATTATATTAAGTATTTTTTTACATTTTAAGAAAGAAATTTCAGGGTCTCGATTTTTTTTTTCGGATTTATTTCGTCTCTAAATTAATTTTCTTGTTGGTGGCGCTGTCCAGAATGAAGGCAAAAAATAATAAGGGGGACTTGTCTATAATTTTACCGTAGTAAAATGCATTTCAGTAAGCATGTTTTGAAATATCAGTAGTGAATACAAAATTTTCATAGCACCTTAGGCCTATACTTTTCTGATGCGCAAAGTGTGTATCAGTAACCTGACAAGTATGAGTTCCGTTAGTCCTGGACGTTGGACCTATTTATTTATAAAATTTACCAACAAACAATACAATAAATTATTTTATAATTTACCGGTAACTTATTTTCAAAGTGCCGTAATTCTGAAATTTTTTATAGATTTTTATCTTTTTTTAAAATTTTTATTTTTACTGCTGGCATTAGAGTGATAAACAGAGTTTTGATCTTCTTTTGCTGCCATTTTGTCATCTGTTTTTATTCATTTTATTTTCTATGAACTGTTGGTTTTTTCTGTCATGATAAAATGTGGAATTATATTTATGTGTTGGCAAGGGCCCCAATGGAAATAAGTTTTCCTCTTTTGGGCTTTTCCTTGTAATTAGGGTCATGTTTTTGGTTAATTTCTTATCTTGTCTTGTTTTTTGTATTTCGTGTTCATGTATGTATTTTTATGACGCTGATATTACGAATAAATTCAATCAATCAATCAAATGTGCAAATAAAATCTATTTATGTTTTCGAAAACGTCAAATCCATTAGTGTCTCTTGTGACCATCATCTCCAATGAATGAATGGTTTTTTGTTTACCATCGCTTTGTTTGATTTGTCTGTGTGCTCTCGTTCTGTATATTCTCGTAACTTATCATATTTCAATCTGTTTACCTGATGATGACCTATCCGACAGTACTCGTACAATAAATATTTTATTTTCAGGCAGATACATAAACTTCAAGGTAACTCATTTATTCTATTTAATAGAACACAGTGAGTTTAAGTTAGTCTATTAGTAGGTCCTATATTCAGACATGTTTGTTGAGATTCTCAGAGACCTTTTTGTCCACTAAGTAGGCCTAGATACTTGTATCGGAAATTATATTAAGTATTTTTTTACATTTTAAGAAAGAAATTTCAGGGTATTGTGCCACCAGTGGAGCGTACAGAAGCTGATTTCGACCCAGCTGCAAAATATCACATCCCGGCAGATGTACCTTACATCAGGTAAATTTTATGAAAATATCAAAATGTTGGTAGTAGCAAGACTCATCTACATCTTATAAACAAACAGAGCAGTCGTGAAGGTCAAAGCAAAATGAAAATTTTATAAATATGATTTGCATATGGCCTAGATCCTTCTTATCATGTTGGTGAGGAAAAAATGATTACTGTATGTATGTTTAAAGATCATTTTAAATATTGCCATATTAATAGAAGGTCAGAATCTGTGGTAACTTTCATATTTTCTAGATACTTCGTGAGCTTCGTTATCCAGTTTCAATTTCACGAAGCTCTGTGCGCAGCAGCGGGACAGACGGGACCCCTCTATAAGTGCGATATTTATCAGTCAAAGGAAGCAGGAACTCTCTTGTCGTAAGTAGTAAAACAACCATCATAGTTATAATGGAATATATAAACAATAATAAACATAACTGAAATAATTATTTTGAATTTGTAGGCAAACATAACATAAAATAACATACAGTCATGTGGCACTGTCGGTACAGTTTGCACAAACTCGCGTTCATGGTCCGTTAAAGGGTCCGACACATGAAATTAGTTTATCATTTTTAGGCCAGACATAATACTGTAAAACCTTGAATAAAAAGCACATTTCGAAAAGAAGTGCCCCTCTTAGTTTGCAAAACTAATCTCGAAAAGAAGCCCACTTGTCTTCTAATCAAGATAGCATGGGCTTTCGGGATAGTAGGCCTACTTATGTCAGTTAATTTTCCCATATAATTTATGTGATGCAGGCTGATGTTCTCTTTTTGATGATTATGATAAAGTGTCAGTATTAATTATATTTTAGCAAGGTTAAGTTTCCGGAAGATTATAATCCAAACTACTGGGTTTGGTCGACAGGATTTCATGCATGCATTCCATTTGTAGAGCCGTTTATGTAGAAAATGTACCCTTTTACTAAGGGTTGCCTGGGTTGAAGCTAACTCCGGCTATATAAATTCAGTAGAAGATTTAAAATTGTTACTATAATTTTTATTTTTTTAACCATATAAATTAATAAATTAAATAATGTGATGTTTTATCAGTGAAGTCTCTTTATGAGTGGGGTTGTTTTTAGTCGTGAGAAAAAGTCCTGCTGTGACAGGAATTGAACCCAGGACCCTGGGATTAGAAGGCAAGCATCTTAACCACTAGCTATTCATCTTGACTCCAATTAATACTAACATTCACACTCTTTTGCGCATGCGTAGCTATACATCTCAAATATCAAATTAATTTAATCCTGTTATTTAGCATTTAATGACAAGACGGAATCTCCAGAATTTGTATTATTTGTTATAGAAACATGCTGCAACTGGGGTCCAGTAAGCCGTGGCCAGATGCAATGGAACAGATAACAGGTCAACGTGCGATGGATGCGTCCTCCCTTCTCAAGTACTTCGAACCGTTGACCAAATGGCTAGAAGATGAAAATATGAAAAATAAAGAGACACTCGGCTGGCCCGAGGATACATGGATGCCAGAACGTAAATAGCTCCTGCTCATTTCTGAATATTTTCTTTTTATACTATAAGCCTATGTCATAAGCAAACTTGCTGTTAGATTTTTCTTCACTTGAGAAATTTGAGGACCGTTGTCACGGACAGCTTGTGGAGTAATGAACAGACAAAAAAGGGCGTTCTCCCTGATTGTAGCTAAAGTCGTGTGTTCTATGTGTCTGCATATTTATTATATTATTGTAATACCGTTTGCATGATGTTGTTTTCTTTCGTTGAATAAAATAATTGTAAACCGACAACGGATTTCCGAGGAAAAAATTAATTGATTGATTTGCTGATTGTTTTGTTGTTTAATCGTTTCATTAATTAATGAATTAATAATTATTTTATTTGTTCATTCGTGTGTTTGTTGGTCTTTCTTCGTTCGTTCGTTTGTTCATATATTTGTTCGTAAATTCATATTCAAGTTAGTAACAGTGTTGCCTAGATCTATTTTGTATATAATATATGTTAAGTACTTCATAATCTTCATTGAATATTTGACAAAAATAGTACCACAAACAGCTATATAGTAAAATGTATTAACGACTATTTATTTTATTTAAATTTTCACAGATCCTACCAGCGGTACCACTATGGTCTACTTTAGCAAGTTCATCGTACTAGTGACGTCATTGGTGACGTTTCTTTTCGTTAGGAAGCTGGAATAAGTACGAGTGTGCAACTGCAGTATTCAACAGTCGATGAAATGCCATTAATGACTTGACTGTTACAATATTGATTGCCAACGTTTTTGTAGTATTCTTTGATTAGAAGAAAAGCTGATACAATGTTTTTACAAAATAATATATTAAAGATATACTGGTGCACAAAAATCAATAATCCCTCGGAAAAAAAAAATTGATTTGATCTTTTTAAATACAACCACGTAAGAGCGTTTAATAATTTTCAATTTAAGCTTGGTTTTACTATCGCTAAACGCTATCGCTGACAGCTTTCGGTGACAGGGGTGGCGTCAACGCGGGGGGGGTGCAGGCCCCCCCGCCGGGGAGAGATGCCCCCCCCCCCGGGGAGAAAAGGCACAATTCGTCGGGGAGAAAAAAAAATTATATGTATTTTCCAGCCTTTGAAACCCCTAAATTGTCAAAATTCTCAGGGGCTTCGCACCCAGGACCACTTTCGAAACCTTTTAATCGAAGCTCGACCATGCCCAATTTGCTTTCGTCATGGAAATCTGATCCCTCGTCGGGGCATCGGCCCCCTTGTCGGACGTCGCCCCCCCCCCAGTTCGGTGATGTTGATTGTTCTGTCGGTCGGGGCCCTGCGATTGCTACGCAGAACATTGATTGCACTGAAAACACTGTAGCGATAGTGTGGGGATTGTGTGGAAACCAGGTTTCAGGTGGTTCAGATGGCAGTATTTGAACGAAAAAATCAATCGCATTGAATGAACAGCGCCAACTACCATTCTATTTTTAGAAATATTATGACGGTAACACGAAAGGCTAATCAAATACAGTAAATAATTTTACAAATTGCATAGGCTTACTATATAAACAGAGGGATAGCAATAATAAATAAATAAAATAATATGTTTATACCTCTCTGATCTAAATAGATCATACGAGTCATATGAAATTGAGAGAAAACGATCTCTGAGCTGTTGGAAATGGAAAAGGGTTGTCTGCCTGAACGGTGCTCATTTTGACTGACGGGCCACCGCCGGCCGAATATTTTTTTGCGCTGTTTGTGAGCACTAATTGCACGACGCAACACCGTCGTAGGATAGGATAAACCACTCGTGGCACAGTGCCAAAATGTCGAGTGACACAGCGCAAAAGGCAAGTGGTGCAGAGAGAAAGACAAGTAGTACGACAAACGTTTGTGTCACTTATACTTGCGTTTGTGCTGCAACTTGACTTTTACACTACGAAACTTAACTGTTTTGCTCCGTGTGCCACATATGGTTTGTTATTTTGGCGTTCCGTGTGGATAGTAATTGAACACAATGGCGTCGGGGTTTAATATAGAATGGCGTCGGCTGCCGACGCCGACTCCGGTGTGCGTCAGCCTTAAAGGGCACAGAGAAGCGGACGACAGAGACATAGGCCTATGACCAAGGCAATCCTTCATTATATGTTAAGAAGTTAAAAAATGTTTTAAGAAAAATGTTATGAGAACAACAATTTTCTCACTATTAGTGTTATTTAATTTCTATAATAAGTTATGATTTAATGTTGATTATACTGTTGGTCTCGATATAACATTGTGGGAAACGATGGATTTATTACACAAAAACATAATTATTATGATTAATAGTCGAATAATATTTAACCATAGTAGGCTTATTTACTTGAGAAGATATAATATTACAAAGCATTTAGGCGTACTGTATATCCATCGAGAATTACTGTATTAATGTGTGTTACTGTACTCGCAAAAGTTTAATTTTATACGAACAATTTTTGCTTATTGTTTTATATATATATATATATTTACAGTATAGAGTCAGCATGCAGATGATAGCTGTCTGTGTTGAGAAATTCTGATATTCGGCTATTGATATTAGCCTTCGATTACAGTTTCTGTTCAGTTAGCAGGCCTACAAGCCTCCATGTTTTATCATCGTTATATAAATCTGGGCCGCGAAACATTTTTGGAGTCTGAGAAATAAAAATAATAATAATAGTATAAATTTGGAGCGAAACCCTTTAATTGTAAAATCATATCGCTTAAGTAATGCGCACTTTAACAATTGATAATTCTCAGCGTCTGTATTTGGGAGTCTAGAATAAACTTCCAATGCACCACCCGTTAACAGCGCGCTTAAGTTGGTAGCCCATTCATTTTCTGGCCACTTTTGATTTTTCGCATAGCGTTCAAATCTATTAATGTAGGAATCAATATCATCATTGCTTTCACAAAATGCAGGTAGTTTCGGAACTTTTGCTTTACCTCTAATGTCCATGTATGATTCATTTAACGATTGACTTGTCTTCAACTTCTTTTCCTCTAACTCCGATTCCTTTGACATTCTCCATTTCTCAAATTCCATCCTATCATACTCCAACTTTATATCCATTTCTTTCATCTCATACTCCAACTTCACTTCCATTTCCCTAACCTTCAACTGCATATCTCCCTCTTGTTCTGTATGCTGCGTATCAGCAATCTCCACTCTATTTAACAAGACACTCTCATCAAACATCTCCTCCTGCACCAAGTAATCTATCAGTAAGTTCTTAATTACCTGTTTTCTCATTGCATATTTTACGCTTAAATCGGAATATCGAGCCAGTACAATAAGTTCTGGCTTTCTAAGAGAGTTGAACCTATCCCAGTCTAACCCCTGTCTCTTATACACATCTAGATGTGTATAAGAGACAGGGGTAAGGTCCTTTCCATTTTAGGAGCAATTTCATTCACTTGACTCGTTGAAACACCTTGCATAATATAGAGGCTACCTATAAACAAAATGGTACATTTTTCTAGAGGCAGGCCCCACATCGTAATTTACAATTAACGACCTAAAATAAAATAAATTGCAAAATAGGCCTAGCAATAAATTATGCTTATATATATATATTTTCTTAGGTCCAATTGCATTTCAACAATTCTATGAGTTCCCTTGGAACGTCATTAGCATGAGGTAACATTACCCTACACGATACACGTCATTAGTCCTGCTATAATACAATGCAATATAAATAATTAACTTACTGCTGCTAATTATGACCGAAACCTTAATTTGTCACCTTTTATAGCACATATCTGCCTGCATTCAACATTAGCCAGTCTTCATGGAACTTGTCCAACTCGGCTTTTCTCATCTAAGGCCCTTAACTTAGGCCTCCCTAGAGACATCTGCTCTCAATCGAGACCTAGACAAAAATTTTCCACCTTATCTCCCAGGGTCCAACATTATGACGTATTTCCCTTTTAAATATGCATGTACTTAATTAATATGCATATACTTTTTAGTGTCCCTCTAGAGTTCCATTCTCAACATGATGATAATAGCAATAAGAATAATATCATTAATAACAACAGTAAGAACAATAAAATATAGTAATAATAATAATAATAATAATACTACATTCGAATCAAGTCAATTGTGACAACAATGATACGTTTCAACAACGAGAAATGGGTCGATCAATTTGTCGTAGGGAAGCACAAGTGTACGTTGTTCTTTAATTTGTATAGGCCTACAATGAAATTTTGTTACTGAGAGAACAGATAATGATGACAAACTATTGTATATACATATATCAAAGCTTCTTGCCAGGTTTTGGTATGTTGGTCCCTGGCGCGGCTGGGTGCTGGGCCGTTGCTTGGTGCCTGCAATCTTAAAAAAGGCCGTGAAGTAAAAAGTATGCGGAACGCTGCTATAAATGATTAGTCTTATTTAAAACAATCTATTTTATAGGTTAAAATAGGCCTATATCAATATGTAAATCATTGAAGAGCTAGTCACATAATGTCACTATTTATCAGATTAATATTAGGCCTATTGTTAGAATTATAATCCTGTATTATTCGAATTAAAATTGCTGAGGACGATAAAGGGGAAACGTTTGTATTTGATAAAACTAGGTCTAGGCCCATATGCTCTTTTTGTTTATAATATCTAATTTGACCCGAGTCTTTGCTACATTTAGGTTTACTTTTCATTGGTCCTTAAGCCAGGCAATCACCGCGTCGTACGGCTGTCGCCGACGAATCCACCATCTCCACTCCCTGAGAACCTGAAGCTCGATTTCCATAGAATCGACAGTCGCCGACAGTTGTCAGGAAGGTTGACATTACAAAAACACATTTTCAAACATCTCTACGTCTTTTTACAGCACGTAGAGATTTGTTTAATATTTTACGCTTTATAAATTTAAAACCATTAACATATTTTTGTTCATATTAATCTGCACCAACTGTAAAGTACACTGTCAGAGTCACCTTTTTTGGAAGAGATGTTTAACCGTTGGTTACGTGCAAAAAATGGCCCATATGGATTTTAAAAGGAACGGGACTGCACCTTATTCGAAAAAGAGAAGGGTTGTTTCCCGATGTATGCTTACTGTTTAATTCATACCCATGGTGCTGTGCTGAAGTTCCGCGAGTCCCTCATTGACCCAGTCTGATTATCTTAATTACCGGTACTTAAAACAGAACCAATGTGTTTATCCTTAATTTACTGCCCTTTTTTATATTAATATGATATAGGCTTCTAATTTACAACAACAAATTAACAATCCAATTTAATCATTCATTTATTTCACCAAAACATGAAAACAAGTAGGATATTACATCAATCAACATCTGAGAAACAGAGTAAATTTATGTGTGGCGCAAATGCTTATAAAGCGCCAAACTTAAACGATTGGAGAGGGGGGAGGTCACTCCATGTCCCTCCAATTACACAAAAGTGCAAAGCATCGATATGAAACATTTAAAATATTAATCAAGTAGTGAATACAGAATATAATTTCAAATTATTGTCTATTCTTTCTTCATCATTGTTTTTTCTTTTATCCCTTAGATTTTAAATCGTTAACTAATAAAACAGTGTAGTTGAAAACGCGAAATATTTTTCTTCTATCCTAAACAATATTTTACTTTGTTGAAGTTTTTGAGGATGTAGGCTATATTATTAATATTATTTTGAAAGGGATTAGTTTTTGTTACTAGTGACTCTATAGGTATTTTTCCTTTATTTCCATGTATTATTATGGGATTGTTACTCGAATTTATCAATAACATGCCATTGAAATCGGCTTCAACATTTGTCACGCAAGTCAACGCGTTGGTATCTTATTTTTATTGAATCAGCAAAAATATAACATACATGTTAGGTCGGTGACATTGCATCATAAAGCAGTTCTCATCTCCAAAATTTAGTAACAAAATAACCGTCGGCCATCCGCAACGGAATAACTCAAAACATCTATAGTGTTAAACGTATTCACTGTCGCACTTCCTTGTTTCTATCGTCGTACTGTCCCTGAGTCCGATGTTTGCCTACCTGTACTTTGTGAAAAGTTTATCGAACTTGTAATAAATACTTCAGCACTTTGTAGTAAAATGAGCTATTGCATTTAATAATTATATATTTATATTCTCCGTGGCGGATCCAGCGGGGGGGGGGGCTGAGGGCCCGTCCCCCCCCCCCTTCAGTCAAGCCGAAAAATAAAAGAGGGAGAAAAAATTTAGTTAAAGAGAGGAAAGAGGAAAAGAAGGAGTGCACCCGTAAGTTCTGTGGTGATCTAGCAGTGGGCGAAAGGAGAGCTCGATTATTTACCACTTATTTACACCAACCATGGTGGGGCTGTGAGGTGAGCGTGGTGGCGTGAACTTCATGTTGTGCCCCCCCCCCCCACCGTCAGAAATTCTCTGGATCCGCCCCTGTATCTCTTTCGCTGTCTATATTGGACCTTTCCAGAGTCAATCACACTTAACCTGGGGCGGGGGGCCACGGGGGAACGTGCTACCTTCCCCCTCAGTCACGCCGAAAAATTTAAAAAAAAATTGATAAGAGTTAAAGGGAAGAAAGAAAGATCGGAAAAAGGAAGTGTACCCGTGAGTTCTGTGGCAGATCCAGCAGAGGGCGAAAGGAGAGCTCGATTATTTTACTATAGGCCTACTCACTAATTTTGAATTTTCTATTGATTGACGACGAACAAAACGCTAAATCCCCGACGCCGATTTTTTAACAACGATTTCATAAATCAGGATGTAAAAAAGGCCAAAAGACGGAGACCTGAAGACGGAGTCTTTTTAGCCGGAATGTAATACCCAGCTATAGAACAACTATCCATGCAAAGTGGCGTCACGCCTATGCGCTCTCGTGTGCGCGGTTCGCAGGGCAACCGATCCTTAGGGGCCCCTTTGATGCCCCTGCCCATGAGGGTCTAGTAGGTTCCTCGGTCTATAGCACCCTGACTCAGAAGTCTTTTATACATAACAGCATATTGTGTCTGACATCAACAGCATAATGTGTCTCTGACATCAATAGCATAATGTGTCTCTGACATCAACAGCATAATGTGTCTCTGACATCGAGTGTGGGTGGGACGCCCAGCCGACCAGGGCCACCCTACATTTGACACAATTAAAAACAAAATTGATATAAAATATTCAAATTTTAAGTCTGAATGAGTGCCATTTCATGGCATCCAGAGGTGCCATAATCATAATTTGCTTTGCGACTCCCCAGTATAGAATAGGTCCTTGATTAGACCTTTTGCGACGCCCGTGAGTGGAGGAGTGTCTAAGTGATTAATAATAAATAATAATAATAATAGTTGCGAAAAAGCCTCTATGCGCTTGGTGATTGAGCTCTTTGATTTGGACATTTTGAGAAAAATTAGGATAGATTAGGAGCATAGCTCCCGTCGGGAGGAAGTCAATGGTTTTGTCTAAGAAAACTGCTTTGAAAAAGCATTTTGACCGTGAGAGAGTGCCATTTCCGAGCGTCTAGAGGGGTCTATAAAATTTGCTCCAAGTACCACCGACCCTTAGATGCCCTTCGGTTTCCCTACCCATAGGGTCCAGCAGGGTCCTCGCTCTATAGCACACTGGTCCAACAGGGCTTTGTTGATAGGCCTATATAATAGCATATATGTCACTGACATCGACTGTAGGGTAAAAATCATATTAATCCAGTGTGGTGGATTGCCCAGCCGGCCAGTATCATCATACAATTGTAAACATTTTTTTTTAATGGAGATAAAATGTTCATATTTTAAGTCTGAATGAGTGCCATTTCCGGGCATCTAGAGGTGCCATATTCATAATTTGCTTTGCGACTCCCAGTATTAGAATAGACTATAGGTCCTTGTTTAGACCTTTGCAACGCCCGTGAGGCGAGGGGTGTCTAAGGGACGGGGAGCATAGATCTCGTAGGGATCAATATGTAAATCAGTGAAGAGCTGGTCACATAATGTCACTATTTATCAGATTAATATATTAGGCCTATTGTTAGAATTATAATTCTGTATTATTCGAATTAACAATCCAATTTAATAATTCGTTTATTTCACCAAAACATGAAAACAAGTAGGATATTACATCAATCAACATCTGAGAAACAAAGTAAATTTATGTGTGGCGCAAATGCTCACAAAAGTGCAAAGCATCGATATGAAACATTTAAAATATTGATCAAGTAGTGAATACAGAATATAATTTCAAATTGTTGTCTATTCTTTCTTCAGCATTGTTTTTTCTTTTATCCCTTAGATTTTAAATCGTTAACTAATAAAACAGTGTAGTTGAAAACGCGAAATATTTTTCTTCTATCCTAAACAATATTTTACTTTGTTGAAGTTTTTGAGGATGTAGGCTATATTATTAATATTATTTTGAAAGGGATTATTTTTTGTTACCAGTGACTCTATAGGTATTTCCCTTTATTTCCATGTATTATTATGGTATAGTTACTCGAATTTATCAATAATATGCCATTGAAATGGTTCAACAGTTATCACGCAAGTCAACGCGTTGGTATTTTATTTTTATTGAATCAGCAAAAGATTAACATACTTGTTAGATCGGTGACATTGTATCATAAACCAGTTCTCATCTCCAAAATTTAGTAACAAAATAACCGTCGGCCATGCGCAACGGAATAACTCAAAACATCTATAATGTTAAACGTTTCACTGTCGCACTTTGTTTCTATCGTCGTACTGTGTCCCTGAGTCCGATGTTTGCTTACCTGTACTTTGTGAAAAGTTTATCGAACTTGTAAGAAATACTTCAGCACTTTGTAGTAAACTGAGCTATTGCATTTAGTGATTATATATTTACTATCTCCGTGGCGGATCCAGCAGGGGGGGGGGGGGGGGCTGAGAGCCCGTGGCCCGGTGGCATGAGAGCCCGTGGCCCCAACCCCCATCAGTCAAGCCGAAAAATAAAAGAGGGAGAAAAACTTTAGTTAAAGAGAGGAAAGAGAAAAAAAGGAGTGCACCCGTGAGTTCAGTGGCGATCCAGCAGTGGGGTGAAAAGAGAGCTCGATTATTTACCACTTATTTACACCAACCATGGTGGGGCTGAGGTGGGCGTGGCGGCGTGAACTTCACGTTGTGCCCACACCCCCTCCCCCCCGTCAGAAATTCTCTGGATCCGCCCCTGTATCTCTTTCGCTGTCTATAATGAACCTTTCCAGAGTGTCAATCAGACTTAACTAGGGGCGGGGCCACGGGGGCACGTGCTACCTTCCCCCTTCAGTCACGTCGAAAAAAAAACCGATCCTTAAGGGCCCCTTTGATGCCCCTCCCCATGAGGGTTCAGTAGGTTCCTCTGTCTATAGCACCCTGATCCAGTCTTTCATACATAACAGCATAATGTGTCTCTGACATCAACAGCATAATGTTTCTCTAACATAAGTGTGGGTGGGGCGCCCAGCAGGCCAGGGCCACCCTATATTTGACACAATTAAAAACAAAATTGATATAAAATACCGTACTCGCGCGAATAAGCGCCCGGGCGCTTAAAATATTTTTTCGCACTTTCTGAGGGGCGCTTATGAAAACAGAATGGAAATTTAGGGGGCGCTTATGGAAATAGTTGGAAATCGAGGGGTTCTTATGGGAAATTATTTTAATAATTAAAAATTCAAGAGGCACTTTTTGAATGAAAAAAAGATTATATAAAGGACATTACGAATGGTGGTTAGAAAAGATAATCGTCCAGAGAACATGGCTCATAACAAGAATGCGTGAATATTTACATAACAGTAAAACAGCAGATGCAATTAGTGGTGGGTAGTGGTTAGCTTGTTGGCCATCGGCCGATTGAGATTAGTAGGATGGCAGGATCATTGTATTTTTCTTGAAAACTCAGCTGAGAATGTGCTTAAGGTCGGAAAAAGAAAAAGAGGAGTAGGACTAGACATAGACAAATATGTAAAAAGAAGTTGGAAAAATACTGTCTCTCCAGGGATCGAAACTCTCATCTGTCCAGGGATCGGAGCTCTCATCTGTCCAAGAGAAATATCCTTATTTTGATATTGACTGAAGAAAAACGCGTGTCCACTCTACAGTTCAAATCATGCCAACAACCACAGTCCCAGGATTGATTGGATTATTGACTTGCCAATAAGAAAATCTTATGAAGTAGCGCTTATTCAAATTAGAAGGGGGGCTCTTATTCAAACGGGGTGCTTAAGGAAATTTTTGGGCCGCTTATTCGAGAGGAGCGCTTATTCAAACGGGGCGCTTAGTCGCGCGAGTACGGTATTCAAATTTTAAGTCTGAATGAGTGCCATTTCATGGCATCCCAGAGGTGCCATAATCATAATTTGCTTTGCGACTTCCCAGTATAGAATAGGTCCTTGATTAGAACTTTTGCGACGCCCGTGAGGGGAGGAGTGTCTAAGGGATTAGGAGCATAGCTCCCGTCGGGAGGAAGTCCATTTTGACCGTCTGAGAGTGCCATTTCCGAGCGTCTAGAGGGGTCTATTCTTAAAATTTTCTCCAAGTATCACCGACCCTTAGGGGCCCTTCGGTTCCCCTACCCATAGGGTCCAGGAGGGTCCTCGCTCTATAGCACACTGGTCCAACAGGGCTTTGTTGATACATAATAGCATATATGTGTCACTGACATCGACTGTAGGACAAAAATCATATTATTCCAGTGCAGTGAGTTGCCCAGCCGGCCAGGACCACCCTACATTTTGTAAACATTTTTTTTTTTTTTTAATGGAGATAAAATGTTCATATTTTAAGTCTGAATGAGTGCCATTTCCGGGCATCTAGAGGGGCCATAATCATAATTTGCTCTGCGACTTCCAGTAGTAGAATAGACTATAGGTCCTTGTTTAGACCTTTACAACGTCCGTGAGGGGAGGAGTGTTTAAGGGAGGAAGAGCATAGATCTCGTCGGGAGAAAGTATAGGCCCTATTTGTCGAGGAACACTTTTAAAAAGCATTTTTTACCATATGAGAGTGCCATTTCCCAGCGCCAGAGGGGCCTATTCTTAAAATTTGCTCACCTCAGCCCCAACTATGGTGGGGCTGAGGTGGGTATGATTTTTAATCCACCTAAAGTCACTATTAATGCAAATTGTCAGTCAGCAATGAATAATTTCTAGTAACTAGGGAGCTAGTACACAAACCTATGGTAAAAATCTCGGGGGCATCCCTAGTTTTCACATTTTTTGTTAAGCACTAAAAATTGATGGTTTTTGAGAAAATAATTGACAAGGCTGTTAAAGCTCTATTAATAACACCAATTAGGAATTTTAAAATTTGTCTTGGTTTACCAAAACTATGCTTGGGCTTTAATTGATATTTTTTGTGACCTTTCAAAAATAAACAGAAGGCCATAATGAATCGAGCCTTATCCAACTTGCCAGAGTCTAGTCTTTGATGCCTCACAAATAGGCTTCAAATTTCAAAGCATACAATCCAAG
>NW_022753015.1:1037548-1041682 GCF_011630105.1 Anneissia japonica
ATATATACCTCCTTCAGGCTTAAATGATAAAAATAAAAAGGCAAATTAACAGCAGGAAATACTTAATTAAATGAAATGAACCGCACCAGATAGTTTATCAGCATAAATAAACCACATAAATCAAGATGATGAGCTGCAAATAAAATGCAATAAATGCAATAAATAAAACATAAGATAGTACTAACTAGCAAAGTTTACATGGTATATAAAAAACAATGGTCCAATTGCGGTAATAACAATAAATAAATTAGTAATACACAATAATAATGTAATAAAAGATACTTTAAATATGAGTAAAATATGAGTTTTTTTTTTTAAAGAGTAGGCCTAAATATAGTTACATCAGTCTTATAGCCTTAACAATGACCGTTCGTAGCCTTAATACAATGACCGTATTCGAAGGTCGTTTTTTATTAAACCATGATTAAACCATGCCCACCTGCATAGTGGTAAAATCCTATTAACGAAGACATCAGACGAATAGAAAACTGTAAACTCAATAAAACAAAATAAATAAAACAAAATGGCTGCGTAATTACCACGATCACACTAGCGTAATTAAGATAGCTTCGGCTTGTGGCAGTAGGCCTATGGGTTTTTCTTTAAAAAAAATGTTTTCATTCAGTTTTTGAATTCTTTTAGCTTACAATTATTTTCTGACTTCATGTTGGTAAATATTATAATTATTGTTTTCTGAAATTTAATCCAAATTATATTAGTGCAAAAGTTGTTGTTAGACTGACCAATTGGCCATGTTTGTTTTGGTCACGTGGATAACTTATTGCAAATTAACGCTGATAAATAACACACTCTGGTTTACGTTAGTGTCCGTTGTCAACGAAGTTTTACGAACCAGCTGAATGAAAATAATACGTGAAGAAAAGTCGTCAACGAAACGATGTTCTTGGCGTTAACAATTATTTGAAATTCCCTTCAAGCTGGACCATAGTTACATACGTTTGTCGCTTTCGGCCGGTCATAGGCTAGGTTTGGCTTAGGCACTAGAATTGTTCCTAATTCATATAGTATGGTATTTAGTATACCTCAATCAGGCGCCCCTAGCAGCGTCACTGTCGGGTGAATGTAGGTAAGAATGGCCCCAGGCCATTTTTCCTGGGCCATTCTTACCGTACACCCTGTCGGGTAGCGAGGGTTGTGAAAAATATTTTCATCATCATCATCATCATCATCATCGTCATCATCATCATCATCATCATCATCATCATCATCATCATCATCATCATCATCATCATCATCATCATCATTATTATTTTTACAATATTATTACCGTATTTATTCGAATAAAGCCCCGGGCGTTTTTTGTTGAGAAAGGTTTTTGAGTTTATTCGAGGCAGTCGTTTTTTTTTTGTTTTTTTTTGGTTTTTTTTGTGTGTGTTAAATGGATAGGCCTACATGCCTATACCCAATTATAAAAGTCCCTTAATTTCACTGTGAATGTGAAACTACAACATATAATTACCATCAAAATGTGTTATTGCGTCATAAAGACCCATTGATCCCAAAAGAATGTAATTCTTGTAGTACAATAAATGTGTTGAGAATGATGTTACTTGAATTAATTTTGTTTGCAATCGGTTTTTTTTGTTTTTTGTTTTTGTTTTTTTTTTGTGGGGTGGGGCGTTTATTCGAGAAACAATAAACGCCCTGGGGTATTTATTTGAGGGAGCCTTTCATTCCAAATGAGGCTCTGGAGGGGAGTTTATTTGAAGGGGTGTTTATTCAAAATGGGGCGTTTATTCAAATAAATACAGTCTGTGTGTTGAATTTGAATTTCTCAAATAAAGATAATTGAATTATTATTAAAAGAGTTATTCAATCCACCCATCAATCTTAAAGAATTAGCACCAAATCCGGTTTTAATGTATCGGTTATTTGTGTGTGTGGGGGGTGAGAGGTGGGGGGGGGGCATGTGGAGACAAATAGCTGTGATGCAGAAACAAGATCATAGGTCTAATTATGTCCGTTAAATATTTCCTGAAATTTGTGGTAACAAAATGGTAACAACACACTTTGTAGAAGGTTCTTCTGTTACACAGATTTCAACAACGGGAATACTTTAAACCTTTAGGAAAACTATTTACTTCCTTCAATAGGTCAGGTAATCACTAATACTGCGGCTGTCCATTGCAACTTGATATTTCGACGTATTCCTAAAGCCTTATGAGGAACCAGGAACTGCTATTCTCCATTTAGAAATTACAAGCTTATCAAAGGAACACTATAAACATTGTGTTCTATTGTTATCAGCTAGCCTTGTCACATCGTTTCTGTAAATGTCTAAGTTTTTGACATTGATCCTGTGATGAGAGAATGCTTATTCGTTTCTTCTGGATACAAAACAGTTTCAAACTAATTGGTAAGAACAGTATTATATTTGTTTATTTATACTATTGGCTATAATTGCATTGATGAGGAACGGTACAATGGCAGGTCTAAGGGACTACAGGGGCGTAGGGTGGTTCAGATCTGGGGGAATGCGAAAATTGTAAATGCGGGATCAGTGACGTAATGAAGGGGGGGTTCGGCGAAGGTCCCGATCCAGTCAAAGGAGGCCGCAAAGGGCCCCGGCGGTGGGCCCTTATCTCTTAATCAAGTTTTTTTGTCAAAGTTTAAACAGAAAATTAAGACGTCTGTATTTCATATTGGCAATCATGTATTTTTTTTTATCTTGATTTTGTCTTTTTTAAGTGCATGTTTAAAGCTATTCTATAAATACATTTCCGAAATAAATAAATGAATGTATAAATTTACTGTACGTTTTTGTTTGTCTTGTGTGGGAGCATCCCAATTTAATTTCATATAATTAATTACTCAACAAATCAAACATGAAAATCTTAACTAAATACAGTACGATATAACAACTTGCAATTATTTGCCGTAATAATTTTAAACGGTTTTTTTCATTGTGATTGTATTTTAAAAGCTTGTTAAATTAGAAATATAACTTATCTCAATCGATGTTATTCAGTCTTATGCAGTTTTATGCTTTATGCAGTCCGCCCAATAGTGCGAATCATGATTTTTTTTTTCTCATAGTCATAAGCATACGCAGTATTGAACTGCCCATGCTTGTACCTGTAATGAAATAAAGTCGCATTTTGGGCGAATTCGCCTAGAGGAAAGAAACAACGGCCGTACTAGTACGATGTCACATTGGCGCCGGCAAGTGAAAAATAGGAAAGAAAGAATATACTGTATTTATTTCGAATTACGTTAGTGTTTATTCACATTTGAGTTTGGACACAACTATTACTTACTGCCCTGTTTATTATTATTATTATTATTATTATTATTATTATTGTTATTATTATTGCTAATGTAACAGTACAGCATACAATATCACTTTCTGTTCTTGTAATTTTAGATTAAATTTACATTTTACTCAATGTATTTTTTTTTTGTATATTCTTTATGGACTTGAGCTTTATGCACTTTGTGTACGATTGTCACTGGTTGATTGATTGGTTGCTAGTCCGACGACCTCGTAGCAACGTCGGACGGCGGAGGGTAGGTTTGGTGGGAGTGTCTACACTTTTCTGACCGAGAAATGTTTCCTTCTAATATGTCCCTTCCCCCTTCCCCCTCCCACTTTGCTGGCGTCGCCACTGTTGCAGTATTGTTTTTGGCGCCAGATTGTAGACATTCATCTAGTCTTTATATCTCAATTGGATTTATTAATGTACGCCCACTTCCGCATTATATGCCTAGTGGTACCATATAATTATTCAGAGCCGGATTTACAAATGTGGAAGACGTCCCTGGGCAGCCTCATATACTTTTGAATAAACTACATCCGCATATCCACAAGGGGCCTACTTCCGCATATCCATTTTGACACCTACTGAATCACGTCGAATCATTATTACGATAGTGTTCGTTAATACACGTGGAAAACGAAATTAATAACACATTGACACATATTAATATTGTATATTAAGACTTTCAATGCCCGTAGGTCTCTATTACATTAAATAAATCAATCAATCGTTCCATTTATATAGCCCCATATACATTTATACATGGCTCTATTTGATTTTTTGTATTATTTTGACAAGGTTGTTTGCTATGATGTAAGTTTGTAAGTTTCATATATATATATATATATATATATAT
>NW_022753015.1:1044149-1045433 GCF_011630105.1 Anneissia japonica
TCGTTATTATTATTATGTAATTTTTTGTGTTTTGTATTGTATTTTATGCAATTTTTGAAATTGTATTGGGGCCTAATGATCACAAGCATTTGCTTTAGGTCACTTGTACTTATATTATTTTTTCTATTTTATATTGTGAGATTTGGTGAAAGAAAGAATTTGAATGACAAGTTATAACACTAAAATTACTTACGATACGATAACACTTGATTGCAATTTGGAATAAAACAAAAATTGAAGTTTAACATTAAAAATACAAAATAAAATATCAATATAAAATCGCATATACAATAAAGAAACAACGAAAAAATTGGTAAAGTGGAGGAAAACTAAAAACAAGCCAGAATTTTCGAACAGTGTGTGGGACAATATCAGGGTGGACCCACTTTACGCGTAAATTCAAATAATGTAGATCCATTTTCCTAAAAGTTGACCCATTTTCGCAAAATATGAGAAATCTGGACCCAATTTTCCAAAAGTGGTCCCATTCTTTGTGGACCCATTATAAAAATTGTGTGGGATTGTCCCAACTGTCCCAATAGCTGGCTACGGCATTGATTATTATCATTATCATTTTTTACTACATTTTATCATTATTATTAGTAGTATTACCACTATCATTATTATTACTACTACAATTACCATTATTATTATTACAATTAACATAATCATCACAATCATCACTTCTTAGGCCTACTGTTTATATTTCTCTTCCTCTCTTGATTTGATTTACTGTTCTAATGAGATCTTTACTTGATTAACACAGCCTTTCCTACTGAAATATGACATGTTCACCTACGCCCATTGAATGTGTCCCTTGTGGTGCATTCCATCGTTCATTGTCAGTACCTAACCAGGCATGATGCCTTCCTTATATAAAGTTTCTACCATTAAATTAAGATTCTGTGTGAATTAAAAAGATTTACTGATCTATGGAGTGCCTTTAAACATAAAATCATGTTCAGAATTAAAGGTGACTTATATATCGACAAAAGGGTAAAAGGAAATGGAAAAGAATACATAATTTGCTGATTGATAGTTAGAAATTTTTTAACAGATCTACATTGAAAAGGGAAAAAAAGCCATAAATAGAAGTAAATACTACAAACTATAACAAAATTTAGGAAAGTACATACAGGTGACACTTTTGAAAGGCCTAAGTCAAAGATTATTTGGATATTGTACAAAGATATATATATAAAAAAAAAAATGTGGAAAAAAACAATGTATAATGGATTTTAATTTTAAAATAAAATTTTAAAAAAATTAAATACAATATATATA
>NW_022753015.1:1045479-1055479 GCF_011630105.1 Anneissia japonica
TATGTATATATATACTTAACAAAAGAAGACGTCATACTGACTAATTACCAAAAATATATTTCACAAATCGATTATATTTTGGATCTAATTATTATACAATTTAATGAATTTCCACCTCTTATTATTTTCTTTTTCTTTTTGTTTCAAACTTTCCCATGGAAAAAAATACTTTAAAAGGCTTTAATTTTGACAAAAGTATTATACATGTATATATTAGTTGCCCGTATTTTATTTGAAATGTAATATAGATTAAAGATGGAAAAATGAATGAAAACAATAAAAAAAAAAAGAGTGACAATAAAGGTGGGTGACTCCCACGAAAGACAAAAAAAAAATTAAGATTGGGCAGTTTTTCTAACGAAACTAATGTACCTTTTTTAAAGGCAGTGGTTAGTGTTACACCAGTGTTATACCAATTCCTAATTCTGGTTGGATGACAGCTGCATGTCACTGTATGTATGAGTTAGGACAATAACAACCAATCAAAAGTGGTTCAGATTGGTGTAAAAAATGTTTTCTTTAATCTACCATGAGATAATTGAAGGAAATGTAAAAATTTAATACAAACCAAAATACTGCTTTTATATAATAGGCTTATTTTTATTTTTAAAAAACCGCAAGAAGGCAGCCGAAGGCTGAAAGTACTTAATTTACAATGGAAAGATAAAACCACTAAAATTACATATACAGTACATTAAAACTACTTAAAATACTGGATGAGAAAGTAAATTGCTTTTAATGATTTAATATTTTAACAATTATTTTACTACATATAAAACTTAATTATTTATCAATGTTAATGTTGGAATACAGTACAGAGTGTGTTGGTGGTTTGAACGTTTTTTTTTAGTAACAGATGGTATCGTGATCTCATCTGGTAGTTTTTTTTTATCCTTCTGATAATAGCCTAGTTTTCCGATGTTCGGAATCAAGACAGCACATCTCTCTCAACACCCAATTTCATACCGATATTCTTGCTAAAATATTTTCAATAATTGTCTCAGGGTATCCAACTGGTTTTTGTTTGTCAAAATCTTGAGCTCATCCACAAATATAAGGCCGTAGATCTTCATTTTATTATTATGCGTACATCCTACTTTGCAATTACGTAGAACGGGTATCAGCGGAATCATTATGATCAAGAAGCAGGGATGATATGAATTTCCCTCAGGAGTTGTGCCTGTTTCACTCGTAGGACAAAGTTCCCTATATCCACCCCCATCGTGGAGAAAATTAAGTAATTTTTACAGATTTTGTGGCTGGTCCAAAGAACTACCCAAATGAAAGGGAATTACCCAAATGAAAGGTAATTACGCAAATGAATCGCGATTCAATTGAATAGAAATTATATTGAATACGACTATCAATATTATATTTTATTATTATTATTATTATTATTATTATTATTATTATTATTATTATTATTATTATTATTATTATTATGTTAACAATAACAACAGCAGCAGCTTATTTTTATTATTATTTTAATATCATGATTATTCATAATAAATTTCATTATTATTATTATTATTATTATTATTAATACTATTATATATAATATTGTTATTATAATTTATTATTATCCTTATTATTACTATTGATTATTTTGTATTTACTAGTAGAATCTTAACAGACGTTTATAAAGTGTATGAATATAAAGCCAAATAACATACACGAATATTACGGATTTATTCAGGTGCATTTAATTATTTAACATACTGGCTACATCCAAAGTTTATTTTCAATCTTTACCGTTTTCGAATTCACGAGAAATTTCCCTTTAACATCATCCATACAAATAGGCCTACGTCATGAATAATTACTAATTACAAATAATAATGTTGGTAAATTTTAAAATGAATAAATACATTACGCCTTTAAACTAAAAAGAATCAATACAGTACCCCTCCTGTAATACTCCTACACTTTTGGAGTTCTTAGGGGGTCGGCTTTACCCACCAGAACCAGTATTAAAGAGTGAGAACATAATAAATACGTCTGAGATGATTAAAGATTAAATTTTGGATGAATGGTTAAGCATTTCTTGAGAATATTAAACGAATAAATACTTCGGAAAAACACAATTATAATATTATGTTCGACATTATTTGCCGAATTTGTGTAAATTTTAATTTAGCCCACGTTAGAATTGACTACACATAAAACAAATACTGTAGGTATATATGAATAAAAAAATAATTTATGGTCGAAATATTACGCAAATAACGTTAGAAACAGATGAATCGAATAAATGAGATAATGAGATTAAATAACAAGTACGAGTACATTAAATAAAAAGCATTGGGTTATTAACATAATAAATTATAATCATAAATCAACAACAAATATTATTAGGCCTACTATTATAAAATTAATTAATATGTTATAAATTCCAACGGTAATACTACTCGTTAGAAATACTAAAACTAATGATGGACAAATAATACACACGTTCAGTAATTAATTAAAGAAATAAAAATTTAAAAAAATGATCAATTCATAAATATTAGCCCGGGTATAAGCCTGTTATTAGAAATTTATAATAAATTCAATAGTTATTCGCTATAACCTACCTATGGCTAAACATCATATTTGATGTTTAGTTTGGTATAACCGAGTCATTTGGGCTATCATTTGGGTAATTTCAATTAAATTAACCTGCTCGCTGGTGACTTTGCTACGACTGTTCCAGTCAACTGATAACAGCATTCGCTGAAGGAAGCTACATTAAGCCACCTGTGTATAGCTCCTATGATTATGTATTCACACGAACGAACGAATTAATTTGGGTAATTCCATTTTATTTGAGTTTTCATTTGCATAATCATTTGGGTTTTCATTTTGGTAATTCCCTTTAATTGGGTATCATATGTGTAATTTCGTTTCATTTGGGTAATTCGTCTGACACTTTGTGGCTGTAAAGTCGATGAATGTTCTTCGACAAAATCTGGCCTAGGAGCATTTCATGATTTTATAATACTTTTTATAACCAACTATTTTACTGTTTAATAATAATAATTCATTGTTTAATTATTATTATTATTATTATTATTATTATTATTATTATTATTATTATTATTATTATTATTATTACTATTACTATTATTTTTATTATTATTATTATTTATTATCTATAGGCTAAATAATCGATATTTTATTATTATAAGTATGCCTATTATTATTATTGTTATTATTATTATTTTTATTATTATTAGGCTATTATTATCCTCATCTTTATCTTATTAATATTGTTATTATCTATTATCTATTGTTATTATTACTATTACTACTATTTATTACTTAAACTTTCTACAGAACTGTAAAAAGTTTGGTGTTTACCCCGTATTTATTATCTATAATAATTGATATTTTTATTATTATTATTATTATTATTATTAAGGTATTCATTATTTATATTTATTATAATTATTAATTATAAATAACTGCAATTTGTAAAATAGATCACTTGGAATTACCATCGTTTGTACAGTTTTAACCTGTGAGATTTAATTTTGGTCAATAAAACAATGTGAAAAACTGCGACCCGGATTTGACTAATAATTGGCTACACACCTTGAGCTTAAAAGTTATAGTTCAGACTACTGTATATCTTCCTGATTGCCTTATAATATATTGATATGAGCAGGACATGGTTGTTCATAAGTCTAGTATTTATTTAGTCTATAACCATTGATTGAGTATCAACATTCTTGGTAATGATCTTGAAAGGATGTCGTTGACTTGTCTTTATACATTTTCTGGCGTCGTATTCGGCAATTTTTAAAATTAGACCTAGGGCGTATTATGATTACTTATGCGTTTAAATTCGCCTACTTATTGTTATAAATCAGTACAATGACACTTAAACCGTACAGCACCCGTGTTTATTAATATGCCTTGACTTGACGACAAATGCATTAACCTGTATTATATGGAGGCTGATGTTATCTAGAGATAATATTTCTAGGACAAAGTTTCCGACCGACTATTGTTAAATAAACCAGGGTAAATATGAACATAAATTTATCATGAGCAAACACATTCGGAGTTTACTGCCTATAAATAGCGTCTTAGTTCATATAGGTTTACATGGGCGCTATAGTACATTATTTTGTTTTATTATTGTTGGGGAAGGTGGTTTTTTTTTCGGTGTCCCTTTGTCTAGTTTGATTGATTGATTGATTGATTGACTTATTGATTGATTGATTGATTGATTTAATTAATTCGATGCTCGTCATGCATATAACAGATAAAAAAAGCCTTAAACATTTGCCTTGGAAAATGTTTATAATTTCCAAGGAAATACCGTTAAATTTTTTGATCCTATATTAATAACCGAAAATAAACTTTAAAAAAATACATGACAGCCTCGAGAATTCGAAAACATTTGTATTTATATGGGATCTATTCTTCTTTTATAGAACATATGATATTATGAAATTTTGTGTGTTTGAAAAAATACAATTGAAGAAATAAAAGAGTATAATAATAGAAGTGCGAGTACCCTTCTACTTGGTTGATTATGTAAAGTATCACTTACTAGACGCATACCAACACTAAGCTTTCATTTATTTTTAGCCCTAAAGGGCTATTATCACTTATATAATCTCTTGAGAAACGACCCAAAAAGTCTAAGTATAATGGATCTTTGTCTATTTTGTTTACTTGTTTATGGCACGGTTGTCATTGGTAACCAGTGGCGGTGCCAGCGTCTGAAATCTAGAGGAGGGGGGGGGGGGCAAGTGAAGGGAAAAGGTACAATTTTGGGGGAAAAGTCCCCGAGAGCAAAGTGGGCGTGGTCGGGCGTCAATTAAAATGGTTACAAAGTGGTCCAGCGTCTGAGCTCCCGAAAAATATTACAATTTAGGGGTTTCAGAGGCTTATTTAATGGATTTTATAGATAGTCTACTAATATGTAGAAAATATATATAATTGTTTTTTCTCCCAGATGAATTGTGAGTTTTCTTCTTGTTTGTGAGGTGGAAAACTGGGGGAAGAACATTTTCTGGGGTCAAATGTCCTTGTGGCTTTTTGCAGGCAGTTCGAATCGTATTGAAGGCAATTGAGTTATTGCCTTCAATTCGGTATATACTGTATGCAGATACGGCACTAGTATAAGATGCACACACGTGAAACAGACCAAGCTCCTAATTTCTTTACGCTCATAAGCCTATACCGATGTTCTCTAATTATTCAGGAGATAAAATTTGGTTTATTACTCAAAAAGTTTTAAAATCTGAGTGTCCTCGTCCCCTAGGGGTGTCCACTTGGTAGGGATTGACTGAAATGTTAAAAGATATATTTTCCCTCGTTTCACGCGGAAAAGTGTTCCCTTAATAGGGGTGTGCCGAACGGAGGGGTTCTAATATATATTAAGCTGTAATCGCCACTGAATGATACAATTGCAGTGACATATATTATATATATATATATATATATATTAGTGGTCGTGGGACTGGTTTTGGGCCCTACCTAAGCTGGTCAAACGTTTCGTTTGGGTCTATACCCCAGCTGCACTGATGAGGCCTAGAAGGCCGAAACAGATCCGTCTGCAGATATTGGGATTCCTTCCAGTGGATACTTCGTCGGAGTCATTTGAACCCCCAGCCGGGGACCTCGGCCCCCCGTCGGGGAAATCCTGGCGCCACCCATGGCCGACGCTGAAGGCACTGTGGGCGTACCATACACGAAATATTATTTCGCGGGAACGAAATAGTATTTCGAGGGAAAGAAATAATATTTCGGGGGAACAAAATAATATTTCGAGGGAACGAAGTATTATTTCGTTCCCTTGAAATGATTTCGTTCCCTCGAAATATTATTTCGTTCCCTCAAAATAGTTTAATATAATGTCCCTTTAGGGGCTCCGTATTAAGGAGATAAAAGCTTAACACACTGAATGACGAGCTTATGAGTAATGGACCTTTTCGCTAAGCCCCACCCATGATACGCGCGTATTCTTGGCACCTGTTTTGATTGGCCAGTTGTTAGGTTTGATTGAACTCCGGAAAGGTCTATAATTGTCCTAGCTAATAGTAAAATAAATAAATTGTTTTTCGTTAGCTTAATTACAGGCGTATATCAGGTTTGAGCGCCTCATGTAGAACTACTCTACATGACTAAAAGTTTTACGAAGTGGCTGAATCTACGCCGATCTTACGTCATGCTGTAGTTCATTAAGATAGGCAGAGTTATGTTTTAAGGTTAGGGTAAAGTCAAGTCGACCAATCAGCTTGTTGGGATTTGCATAATTCGGCGTAGACATAGCCACTACGAAAATTTTAACTTTACCGAATATGTCAGTAGATTAAGAAACTGTAATGTTGGCCGCGTTCTACAAGTTCATTATTATGACACAAGGCATTTAACACATTTAATTAATTCATTAAACAGTATAATAAATTCGTAGAACATAGACATAATATTAAAGTCTACATAATGTTATAAAATATGATGTGTGGTGCATTGTGAGAAAACGTTCCTTCTAGAAATGTAACGTGTAATCTGGATCTGGATGAATACTGGCGAAGGACCGCTGGGGTATATGCGCCAGGGGTGCGTCTCTCGGTGTATACACAATACATCGAACCTGACCAAACAAAACCATTTAGTGCAATATTAAAACCACATAGCAATTACCAATCAAAACAGTTCGACAACAACATCAACATCATTTTTTTTAGTACATGACAATTGACTGCTTCATCAAATTGAAGCCCATAACTTGACAGTACATGCTTCTAGGCGGTGCAACGATAATTGTACCATAATTTATGTTTGTCCAAAGTGTAGATTTAAAAACAGGTAATGATTTAGCTTTTTTAGTATTCTCTGGCAATAAATTCCATGCCCTTATAGTGCGTGGAAAAATAGAAAATTTATATTTGTCACTTGAGCATCTTATATCCATAAGGTTATAAAATTACTGAAATTTCTTAATACTCTTCTATTGTTATTATTCTTTATATTTAATGGTACTATTATGGCTGTATTTCCATGCCATGTTCTAAAAAGAAGTGATTGTCTAGCAACAAACCTTCTATGTTGTAGGATAGGCCAATTCAATTGTTTTTGAATCTCCGTAATACTACTATTCCTTTCATAATTTTTAGTGGCGTATCGAGCTGCTTTATTTTGAATCGATTGCATTTTGTTGATTTGTTTTCGTTGATATGGATCCCATACCGTCTGCGCATATTCCACCGTGGGTCTAACAAATGTAGTGTAAGATTTATTTTTAATTTCAATAGGGCAATTACGAAAGTTTCTTCTTAGCAGGTTAAGCGTATTGTTTGCTTTTTTGGTCATTCTGTCAATATGAGCTCCCCATGTTAAGTTGTTGGTAAGCTCAATTCCAAGATAACTAAGTTGTTTTGTTGATTGGAGAATAACATTAATCATTGTATATTTATAATGCTGATTGTCTTTTTGTATTGCTTATTTTAATCACCTGGCATTTGTTGGGGTTAAATTTCATTTGCCATTTATTGGACCATTCCACTACTTTATCTAGATCATCTTGTAGTTGTTTGGCATCCTGGTCATCATAATACATTTAAACAATGTGCAATCGTCGGCAAATAGTTTTATTTCAGACATTATATTTTCTGTGATGTCGTTAATATAGAGTAATATGCAAACACCAAAATACAAGCACACTAGTCTATGTTATAATAAATATATGTATGAACCCCGGTATGAACTTATCATGGACGACGAGCTTTCGTTCAAACAATTTATACCTTCATGTTGACTGTGGTAGGATACTTTTAATGGTACCTTTATGATGATGTAAAACTAAGCTGCTTTAGAATAATAGTTGTAAACTCGCCTACCTCATGGCCACGTGACAAATTATACTTCAAGCAAATGTACTTATTGGTTGAATGGCATAAATGACAATTTACATGATAACGTTACTCTGACCACTATAAAAAGCAGACCCGAACTGATAATTTCAGTTCACACTCAAGTTTGTGTGATTTATTACAGGACAAGATCGCTGAGATAGATTTGAAAACCTTCAGCACAGATAGGAACGATGGACGGAATACCTTATTACAGGTATTCAACGGTTTCTGTCGTTCTCGCTTTTACAATATTTCTTTTGACGTGTACTGGTGGAAGCGTGCACGGTGCGTGCCCGAATCCTCTTCCCGGATCAGCTGGAACTTTTAGAGTTCCAGATGGAGAGACGTGTCATTTAGCGGCTGGTAGTTACACGTTTGGTCAAGTTGATATTAAAGGACGACTGGTTATCAATGCAACCACCGATGTATCATCACTTACACTTGTTGCTACTTCAGTGGATATTGGAACGACAGGTTCTATCGATGCCGATGGTGCAGGGTACGGAGCAGGTAAAGGACTAGGCTCTGGAGGTGCCACTGGGTCTGGAGGTAAGTACGTAATTTGTATTGGGTTTTGATATATCACCCATATACGGCTATACCGTGAAATTTGTTTCATATACTGTATCTCTATTCGTAATAGTGGGACTGAATATATTTATTTAGTCGCGCATGTCTACTTATAGTCTCGCATGTCTCTCATAGTCTACTTATGGCACGCACATACGGAACGTACGAGCCATATGCTGGCATACGTCTGGCCCTGTCACAACTTGACGATTTAGCCAGCGTATGCCGACGTATGGAAAAAAAATGGCGAATACGCTGACGTACGTCGAATAAGTTATTGGTAAGTTAGTTAAGAGCAGGCTGAAGCACGCTGGTATAAGCCTACGTCCTAGTACGGAAAGTACGTCGGAAAGTTTTGTGCATGCACAAACCTTTCCGACGTATGCCAGCGTGTGGCTGTAAGTTCCGTATACGCGGGCCATAAGCTGTAGGTAAGCTAAGCGATCGTTAAGTTACTCAAAAGTCAAAACGTATGTCTAACCTATGAGTAACGTGCTTCGGACTTAGGCCTAGGCCTACATGTAACTTATAACGAACTTATCTCCAACGTATATTGACGTATGTAGACGTAGCTTATCTCCAACGTAATTGACGTATGTAGACGTAGGCCTATTTGACGAGTTCCAGACGAGTTCTAACTTGCAGTTATCGTATAAATGGCGTATTGGCAGCGTTTAGGGGAATAGGTATATTAAAATGGGGTGATGTCAATATGGTGATGTTGATACTGCGATGTCTAGTACGGTTATGATTTTAATCGACGAGCAGCAGCCTTTTTATAGGCTACGTCACGTGATAATCGGCGATACGCTGCCGCGCGCTGTGCATAAGTTGTGAACGTCGGCAACACGCTAAGCGTTCGTTCTATATAATTTACTAATACGTTATTTATACGTCCAATACGTTATGAATTCGCTATGAATGCGCCCAAAGTTTTAAAAAAAAGCATCGATAGTTCAGCGTATGCCAGCGTTTTAGAGAAATTTTGATACGTTTGGCATACGCTGACTAAATCGTCAATGTGTGACAGGGCCAGTTTTGTGCATGCACAAACCTTTTCGACGTACTCGCCGTACTAGGACGTATACCAGCGTGCTCTTAACTTATATACGAAACTTACCAATAACTTATTCGAAGTACGCCAGCGTATTCGCCAATTACTTCATACGTCGGCATACGCTGTCAAGGTGTGACAGGGCCACTTTTTCATTGTGCTTTGTTTTTTTATTAATTAAGTATGTCTAAGCCTATTAAGTGTTTTAGTTGACCTCTTAGGGTCAGTATTGTAACTTCCTTGAACATTGTTAATTAAATTTGTTTATAAGAGACATAATTAATATATAAATATTAGGGCCTATATTAATCAAGATATTAATTAACGTATGAGCGTCTCTTTCTACAAGGTGGCCATGGTGGTAGAGGGGGCATGTCTTCTTCCAGTTTCCTTAGCATCCACGATTCTATTGGTTACGATGACCTCACGGCACCATCAATGCCTGGAAGTGGGGGTGGTGGATCATACGGAGGGGCTGGTGGAGGTGCTGTGTCCATAACAGCTGGCAGTATCAGTCTTGACGGTA
>NW_022753015.1:1056917-1065677 GCF_011630105.1 Anneissia japonica
ACAGCAATATACTGTACACGTTTCTGAATTCTGATATAAATGAGAGGGAACATATGTTGAGATGAATTGAGCCATCATCCTCTACAAATGCAATATTTAAGTCATGTGAAAAAAACCAGTGTCAAAGGTATGAAATATCAGAAAAAAATCTGTATTTATTTGAAATCATTTATTTTTATAAACTGACTTATTTTTGCAGAAATTGCTACATCAACAATGTCTACAACAACACGTATTACAACAACAGGTAAACTTACTTTTACTATTAGTCTATCTATGAAAAAATAGCAGCTCAAAAGGCCAGTGTTTGGTGTGCTATCATTTATATTACGAATGTCAACTGTCTTCTGTCTCTGACAAGTCCTGTCCAGTCACAATTAAATTTCATTCGTTATTTATATTGTGCATTTATTTTAAATAGGGAGCGCTTCTATTCCTTGCCATTGGGTCCATATGCTGTAATCAGCACAGGAGCAAGCAATCCCACCTGGTACCCATTTATCTTCCTTGGTGGAGAGAAACATTGTAAAGAAACTACCTTACTCAAGGACATAATTCAATTCATTTTGACTGTTAATAAATTCCATTGAAAAGAAAATTGCCTTTTCTTTCTAAATATAGTCTGTCTCTTATACACATCTAGATGTGTAATGTATATGTATGTATGTATGTATATATATATAATATAGTATATATATATAATATATATATACATATACATATATTTACATACATATACACATATATAAACTAGTGTTCTATAGTCCACATGACTCATTGCTTTAATTCCTTGTTTCAACGTCTTTTGTATAATTTCAAGAACACACGTGGATTTACGATGACATACACACACACCCACACCCCCACCTCACACACACAACACACACACACACACACACATATATATATATATATACATATAGTAGGCCTATACCAATAATATTTTCAACGATTCCAATGACGTGTTCAAAATGAAGTGACCCTAAAGTATCATTACCCCAAAAGTAACATAATCCAAATGTGTTTCAGATCGTCTTGTGCAAAAGAATGTCAGCATTCCTGCTTAAATTTAGACATTTTTTGCTAGTTTTTTTAATTTTTCTCATCCAGCAATTGATGTAGATAACATTTAATATTGAGATCCATTCATTGAATTTCTCTTTCTTTGTAAATATTTTTAGATATTTAGTGTTTTTGGTTTGTATTTTATTGTTCTTGTCGTTTTGTTCAGTTTTGTAGAAGAAGAGTACACTTAATTGAAGTGGCTCTAAATTAATAATTATTGTTATAATTATTATCATTATCATTTTCGTAATCATCATCATCATCGTCGTCGTCATCATTGACATCATCGTCATTATCATCATCATATTATCAATATTATTATTATTATTATTATTATTATTATTATTATTAGGCCTACAATTAGTATTTATATATTGTGATTATTATTGTACTGTTATCTTCAAAGATCTTGAAGATGGTGTGCTTCCTGTTAGCCCGTCTGATCTTTCATCAAGAAGCCAAACCAACTCCAACTATGCTCCCAGTTATGGTCTACGTATTAACGGTAGCTCGCACTTTTGGCGCGGAGATACCCGTACTAATGTTAACGAGCAGTACCTTCAAGTTACTTTCCAAGATACCGTGATGTTTAGTGGTCTGGATACTCGCGGCTGTGCTAGCAACTGTCCTGGATCTGGTCAAGAGTACGTCAAAACCTATTATTTAATGTATGAAGAAAATGATGGAGAAGGTTACAAGGAATATAAGGTAACATTTAAAAAAAATGAAAATTTACCTTTAAATGAAAATGCTTTCTATGATGTACTGTATTTTATATCAAGTGACGAAATAAATGAAATGGTATTTTATTTTAGTCACTACCTTTATTTTAATTAAACACATAAACCTATAGGCCTACAATTCCTACCACATTCACAATAATTGCCACGGCGCTTATTCGAGAGCGGCGCTCATTCGGGAGCGGTGCTTATAAAAAAAATATTGGCGTGGCACTTTCCATGCCTGTTTTCCTGTTACCATCTCACGTATTCCCATAGTTTGGTAGGCCTATCACAGGTCCTACGTCATCGTAAATAAACGTTTATAAAGAAATGTTTGTGTCGTTATTGTGTTATTTATCATGTTAACACTGTATACATTGTATTTAAAGCCCTGTTTCTCATAGTGTTTAGTTTACATACAGGGTAATATAATTATACTCTCGATTAAATGCCGCTGCGCTTATTCGAGAGCGACGCATATCCGAGCATTTACCCCCGTAGTTGTTTTTTTTTAATGAACATTTACAATATTATTTTGGTTGTAATACGTTTACAAGAAAACTAAACAAATCATGAGATTATGCCGTAACTTTCAGTTTGGCATCCCATCGCCAATCCAAGTTCGTTTATAAATAGTTTGAAGATGTCTGACTTTGTTAAGAAATTAGTTTGAACAGAAATCTATAGACCTAATTAGAAGGTGCTACTATCCATTCTATAATTATTACAAATTTAGTATTTTTGTTGGTATTAAATTTTATATATTTGACGAAAATTCAAAGACAGTTTTAATTGTCGTTATCCATTTTTTCAAACAAAGTTCGTTTATAAACAGTTTGAAGATAAATGGCTTTGTTGTTAAATCATGTTGAACTGAAATGTATAGGCCTAATTAGAACTTTGTACTATTCATTCTATAATCATTTGCAGGCCCATTTGATTTTCCAAAACAAATGCCATTCAAAGTTAAATTGACAGAATGTTCAATATAATAGTAAGACGCTTGGTTTTACTTAGTTCTTATACAGGTTGTGGTGTATCGAATTGCTAAATTTTTTTTTCTCATTTAGTATTTTTTTTTTTTTTTTTTTGGTATTGAATTTTATGATTGATGGAAATTTAAAGACAGTTTTAATTTTCGTTCTCCGATTTGTTAAACAATTCCTTATGCAAGATCGGCAAAAAATTATAATAATCTGAAGTAATTATTATTAATGTAAATATTATTAGAAATTGCCATTTTTTCAAGGAATAGTAAGTTTGTTTGTGTTTGAAACAAATTTCTTCATGTAGTTTAGTACTCAGGGGTCCCAAGTTTTGGAAGTCAAATTCCTGGAAAATCTGTTGTGCAGATCAAATAGGAGGTTTGCAACACGTGTACGAGCTAAAACGCGTGTACAGCTAATCACTATTCTTACTATAAAATAATAGGCTTGGGCAGTGCTAAATTTGAGAGCTCTGTGGAACAGGATGACGAAGTAACCGACTCGGAATTAATGTATTACTAATGTATTAATTAACCATTTAACTACAACTCTACATCATAAGAGAATTATCGTATAACACTGCATATTATTATACTTCCCTAGCGTTTCGGGAGGCGAGTTGATTTTTCCGGAAACATTAATGGCAACGAAATTGTTCGTAATAATCTTGACGATCCAATCAAAGTGAAAAGGTTACGCATTAAACCACTCACCTACCACATTGCAGTTTCTATGACAATTCAAGTTTTTGGATATACCATTGGTAGGTCAAAGACGTTGTTTAGGCCTATATAAAGGAATCTTCACATTTCATGGCCCGGTAATGGTTTATGAGTCACTTAAGTAAACTCTTACGGCCGGCTCTTGGGAAATTTGACTCAATTATTTTATTAAGCACTAATAAAATAAAATTTAAAAAAATATCGAGATATTGAAAATATGAAATAAATAAATTAATTAAATAAAATATCGAATTTAGACACAAACATTTAACAAATTAAAAAAATAAAATACGGTATCGATTTTTGACTCTCATAATTATAATATATGTTTGAGGATAGCATAATGCTCACATCATTCGATTCCAGCTTAGCCTTTATCAGACAGGTAATTCTAACATGTAAATGTAATCAATATATGAATGTGTGCAATGCTAGGCCTATCTTTTCACAAAAAGTACTGTATGTTGTTTTAACATGTACTGTATATTGAAATAAATTAAAAGGACCAAACACTTACGAACTTACACAAAAAAGGCTTACACAATCCATTCTGTATTTAAATTTTGCAATTTACTTTTTAGAAATCTGTTTTTACGTTTAGACTACTTGTTATAAAAAAAATATACTGGTATATTGTTTAACAGTGTCTTATATAGTATAGCGATACCGTATTGAATGTTGTATTTTATAAAATGCTTATAAGTACAAACCGTTATATAACAAACCTACTAATATTTTTTAACAGCGACTTCTATTGATTCCTGCCAGGAAGGCAAACAACCTTGTAAGTGCATTGAAATTTATTAAATTATTACGAACGTAAAGAGTAATTCTACTTCTGATAATTCCAGAGATTACAAATTTAGTTCTGTATGAACACAATTAATGTGAATAACCCTTTTGCAGCACCGGAGGTCGGTGGTCCTGGAACAGTATATATCGAAGATGCTGCTAGCCACAACTCTCAATTAAGAATTGACAACAAATCACAGTTCCCGAAGGTAGGACTCATAATTTTCTTTCCCTCACCAGCATATAGGCCTATCATCATTTTATAATATTGGTCTATATCCACTGAGGAAGGACTAGTGTTGTCCGAAAGCTCTGGTTCTATTTCTGGCTGTGTATTACGTTTATATTTTAGCTGTTGCTTATCAAATTTGTATCTTTACCGAGATCTAACCATGGACCTATGATCTAACCATTGTTTCGCTCTGCATTTTAATTTATGTAATAAACGGAAATGAAAATTTGTTAAATTTAAAATTATATCATTTTGATGCATATGTTTAATTATAATAGTTTTAAACTAATTTTTTCGATGCTCATATCTGTTTCAATTTCTATGGTTATTCTACCCGACATAATAAATATTTAATGTTTTTCAATGTATGCCTGTTTTATGGTATAAAATTGTAAAAAAGTAAGTTTTAATTGACAATGCATTTTCAAAATAAAAAATGTTTGAACACCAAAAAATTATTTTATGCCTCAACAATAACACTTATAATGAGTTTACGCAATCTATTCTGTATTATTTCAAAATGTGCTTTTTGCTTTACGTGAGCGATTTGTTCGTGACATTTTTACGTTTAGGCAGAGGCTTTAACTGCTTGTTATCATAAAGTAAATAAGAAGAGTATTACATGCATGACTATATGAATATACTCAAATGATATAGCAGTTATTAACCTCATTGATTTTTTTGATGAGCTACGAAGGGAATGATAACAAAAGTTTGAGTAAAACCAATTGAGAACAAGATAATCTGAGATTACAAACCCTCGCCCTGTTGCGCCATATCTTTGTATAATAGTCGATGCGCTCGATCCGGTGGTTGTTGTTGTATTACAGGGGTACAATATTAACAGTTGTTTTTTACATTTAAAAAATGAGACAGCAGATTGAGATATACGGCCGGAAAATATTAAAAACATTATAAATCTGCATCTTACTTCTCTAACCCATCCGCCAAATTAGGTCTAGCATAGGCCACCAGTTGCATGCCCATCAGTCGGGCTTACACGCCTTCCTGGCTGCTTCCAAAATTTGACACATGGTCGGTTCGCTCAAGTCGGTCAGCGCTCGATCCCCTCGAGTCATCCTGGCCTAGCAAAATGACTAGATCGAACGATTCGCTCAAGTTGTCTCTGTTGTTACTTCTGATGAGCTTCCGGAAGGACAAACACACACACACACACACACAGAGACTGAGCTCATTGCAGTACCCTCTTCCCCACTTCGTGGGGCGAGGTTTATAAATTTAGTTAAGAAATACAAACAACTTTAGGCGCCGGTTGCCTATTAGACCAATTCAAATTAGGCCTAAGGTGATAAGACTACAGTTCTGATTGTTTGTTTTTAAAGATCTACTTGAAATTCAGATCCCAATCCGTGCATATTGAGACGTGAGTCCACCTTACTGGATATTGTCCAGGGCGTGCTGGGGCCGCTGCTATTTGCCATCTATATCAATGATATGGCAGTGAACTTATCTCTCAATGCTGGAAAGACCGTGTTAATTATTTTAAGAACCCGAAAAGTAAAGTCATTAGCTAAAGGGTTTAAGATTAAGTAGGATGTTCATACTATCAATGCCAAAACTAATAGTGTTATTTGTTTGGTCATTTTGATAAATGTTTGCATTTTTATAATACCAGGGTTTATTCATTTTGTTGTACCTCTAACAATTCACATTACAATAAATCTTTATTTATCACGCTATTTTTACTTCGGAATAATTAGCCAAATGCCATAAAAGGGAACGCCATATTGGCAATTCCAATCTGGGAATCAAAATATTACTCGTCTATGCCTTGCTTAGCAATATTGATGAGGAAGTTGTTAAGGTTGTTTTTTATTTACTTTTTATTCTTGGTGTAAAATTGCTTAATCTTTTGGTGTCTTCTATTGATCTTAATCTTTTTCAGTTGTTTTAAGTTGGGGACCTCTATGAAAACAAGATTCTGGTTATAGAGCTATCCGTTTGCTTTCCATTTTAACTCTTGCTTCTTTTTGTGCTTTTGTAGTTGAGACTTTTTTGATGTTTTTGTTCTTGTCTTTGGAAAGAAAAAATGTAATCATTTTTACATTTTACAATGCAAACAAGTTTGTTCCTACTAGAGCACGTTGCTTCTATTTACGTAACTCGCATTTTGCTCTAGTGTGAATAAGCTTTAATGTGAAGCTTGTTCACACTAGAGCAAAGACGCGTAACTCTTTCTTTAACGTATACACGTTTTTGCTTTAGTGTGGAGAAGCTCAGATAGTGTAAGGAGTGTTCACTCAGAGAAAAACGCGTTTAAGTAAAATGCGGACTACGCTACGCCTACACTAGATCACTGTGACCACTGCGTGGGATTTATCCCATTATCTTGGCATTTTTAATGACACCTTGGGATCTTGGAATTTTTTGTTAACATTTCATTAAATCTTGGGATTTTTGGAATGATATGGAATTTTGAAATGTTTCTATCATGAAGACAATTAAAAAATGAAAAAGTACTAATGGCCTAACCATGCCTGGTTTACAGTTGTAAATAAGGCTATTCATTTGTTCAAACTTTCTTTCAATTCTTCTGATAAGGCTTTTGTTTAGAGCCATTATCATCCTTTTGCAAATAATAGCGTGCAATTTAAAATGAGCAAGAATATTGCAGCAGTGAACAGTGAAATTTTACTGTTCCCTGACTGCAGCTAGATGCCATGAAACTCGCCATCTCATACTTTACAAATGCTACGGCATTGTGTCTTAGTTTGACATTTCAATCAAATTCTTCACAATTTTTTACCAGATTAGGCCCTACCCCTCCCGAAAATAGAAGTTAAAAATCAACGCTTTTTTCTATAAAAGTGTGAGTTTTATGTGCTACTGGAATATTTTCTGCGTAAATACGACAATTGCCATGTCATTAAAAAAAAAATTAAACGAGTTGGTCTTGAAAATTCAGACACTGTTTTGTTATACAGTACGAATTAGGCCCTACAATACAGTACCGTATAGTATAAAATTCATAGAAAGAGCCTTAAAATTGGACCTTAACATGAAGTTGTATGTATATATATAGTAGAGGCTAAATATGGTTTAACCTTAAACAAACTCTAATAAAAGGACTTTTTGTATATTCTTGTACGTCTATACGTAAATAATTATGGAAAAATTTTTGCAGCATTTTTATAGTTGCGTTGACCAGATATTCTGGGTCAATGACCTTTATATAACATGTTCTGGGTCATAAGTCTTTAACCACTTGCTCTAAAAGCACAAAAATAGTATTTACACCTGGTTTTTAAGGGTCAACAATTATGGAAACATTTTTGCCTTTTAGCGTTGACCAAATATTCAGGGTCAAAGGTCAATGACCTTTATACAACTATGATTGTCATAACTCCTCAACTAGTTCGCCTAGATGCACAAAAATAGTGGCTACACCTAGGTTTTTGGAATCAACATTTATTGAAACATTTTTGCCACCTTCTAGTAGCTGCGTTGACCAAATATTCAGGGTCAGAGATCAATGACCTTTATACAACATATGATGATCATAGCTCCTCAACCACTTGGTCTAAAAGCACAAAAAATAGTGTATGAATTACTATGTCTATGTTAAATTAATATTATCTATTAAAATTGTATATTTAAATAATATAGTAATAGGCATATTCTAGGCCTAAACCTATTGACTAGCCTATGTGTGTAGTGTATAAAATTATGAATAAAAAGTATGAATAAATGCAAATTGTGAAAGAATAAAGGAAGAAGGAAGAATAGGATAGAGATTTGGAACGGCTGAAATATTTTCCAAAAATATACAATATTAGTCAATATTCGGCATCGATTCCGATTGATGTCGAATTTTTTTACACTACACACATACTTTAAAGAGAGTTTAAAGTCCGGTACGCGTTCGAACCGCGGCTTTGGTGTGAGGAGGGTCATCAAAGCCAGCGGGAGTATGCCAAACAATTGCTCTACATTCCTGAGATGTGATGACAACAAATCAGAGTGTTTCCATTAATTGTAAACAAAGTAGTTGAGAACATTTACACAAACCACGGATTGTTTGTAGAGTCTCTGGGAGACGGAGTTGTAACAAACCAGTATGTAGATCTGCAACCATTGCTATGTATGGAAGAGGCAGATGAACGTATGTTTGTTCATGTTAAACATGCTGCTGAAAATTGTCCACGCATTCTTGTCAAGACTGTAGACAGTGATGTTGCTGCTATTGAGTTGTCAGCTTTCCACAGAATACCTGCATGGCA
>NW_022753015.1:1067108-1106373 GCF_011630105.1 Anneissia japonica
TTTTAGGGGTCAGCAATTATGGAAACATTTTTGCCTTTTAGCGTTGACCAAATATTCAGGGTCAAAACTATGATTGTCATAACTCCTCAACCAGTTCGCCTAGATGCACAAAAATAGTGGCTACACCTAGGTTTTTGGGATCAACATTTATTGAAACATTTTTGCCACCTTCTAGTAGCTGCGTTGACCAAATATCCAGGGTCAGAGGTCAATGATCTTATACAACATATGATGATCATAACTCCTCAACCACTTGGTCTAAAAGCACAAAAAATAGTGTATGAATTACTATGTCTATGTTAAATTAATATTATCTATTAAAATTGTATATTTAAATAATATAGTAATAGGCATAGTCTAGGCCTAAACCTATTGACTAGCCTATGTGTGTAGTGTATAAAATTATGAATAAAAAGTATGAATAAATGCAAATTGTGAAAGAATAAAGGAAGAAGGAAGAATAGGATAGAGATTTGGAACAGCTGAAATATTTTCCAAAAATATACAATATTAGTCAATATTCGGCATCGATTCCGATTGATGTCGAATTTTTTTACACTACACACATACTTTAAAGACAGTTTAAAGTCTGGTACGCGTTCGAACCGCGGCTTTGGTGTGAGGAGGGTCATCAAAGCCAGTGGGAGTATGCCCAACAATTGCTCTACATTCCTGAGATGTGATGACAACAAATCAGAGTGTTTCCATTAATTGTAAACAAAGTAGTTGAGAACATTGACACAAACCACGGATTGTTTGTAGAGTCTCTGGGAGACGGAGTTGTAACAAACCAGTATGTAGATCTGCAACCATTGCTATGTATGGAAGAGGCAGATCAACGTATGTTTGTTCATGTTAAACATGCTGCTGAAAATTGTCCACGCATTCTTGTCAAGACTGTAGACAGTGATGTTGCTGCTATTGAGTTGTCAGCTTTCCACAGAATACCTGCATGGCATCCAGGAGCTTTGGCTCGAGAGGAAGCTCTTAAAGTACATTCCAATACACACGATTGCTACTTCTCTGGGACCACAGATATCAACCGCTCACAATTGTCCTTTCACTACTTTAGCGGTTGTGATACAACTTCATCTGTTCAAGGTAAGGTAAACCATCATTTAACGAAACTTGGAAAAAGATGCCATGTATGACTCCAGTATTCTAGAGAATCTGTAGGAGATGTTAGTGAAACAGACACTAGAACAGTTGGTTGTTGCTATGTACTGCGGCACATTTGATGGTAAGAAGGTAAATGATGCAAGGTGATACCTATTTACAACTGGGGAAAGGCAGTAGAGAATACCCCCCAACATCAGCTGCATTAAAGAAACATGTCAAACGATCTGTACTACAATCCAGGAAGTGGTAAAACTGTCTAGATGCCATCAGAGTTGAACAGGACCCAGTTAATTGGGAATGGATGAAGGACGACAACAAATTTACTCCAGTTTGGAGCTCTCTGCCGAACTTTTAAATGTCACCAAGGTGTTAATTCGTTGTGGACACACAAACCAGTGGCGGATCCAAAGGGGTTCAGGGGGTTCTGACGAACCCCCCTCTGAGAAGAAACGTAACAAAATACTACTGGGTCCTGGCTTACAAAATTCATGCTAACTAGATGCGGATCCAAACCTTCGCCCACTTCGCCCAGGCGAAGGTCATGGTGAGAAATCAAAATAAAATGTTGACATTTTTTCCAACAATCATACTTACTTTCCTTGACACTTATTTTGAACATTACCATTAAGAAAATGTTTAAATCCACGCTCCTATACCTTACACTTTTACACTGATTGTACTGTAGGCCCTACCAGAGAGAGGTACATTCCCAATACATTATGGTCTTCCACTTCTAGCGCATGATATATGCATAGCAAACGTTATGTAACAACTAATAATACTCAGGTCCAGTCTTGGCGTAGGTATGGGCAGTGCAGTATTGGGGGCTCGTTTAATAGGTCTAATCTGGTCTAATGATCTAAAATATAACTTTAAAAAATCCTATTTAAACTTTAAAAGGACCCTTCAATAATATTAGGTTTTAGAGGCTATAATATTGATTATATTCATTACAATTTACCTATTACCAATTTCCCACACGCTGCAAGTAAAAAACCCCCAACAAAACAAGCCCTTACATACGATGCACCAATGTACTTTTTGAAATCACATTTCTAAAGCAATAAAATATCGTCACGCACATTTGTGTTTGTGGTATTTTAAAGTTGGTTCAACTATTATTGTGTACGTTTTTAAACAATTCAGATCATCATAATTCATGAATACATTTAGATTCACTTCACTGCAAGTAGGTTGATGACTGTTGTATTATTGAATGGTAATTGTTATTATCGTGATGGAATAGACAATACCTGGATTTCCGTCAGGAGAATCAGTTAGGGGGCCTATATGTATTTTGTCCAACCTGTGTAAATATGTATTGAATAGGCCTACTCAGTGCGTGATGCACTAATATACTTTTTGAAATCACATTTCTAAAGCAATAAAATATCGTCACGCACATTTGTATTTGTGGTATTTTAAAGTTGGTTCAGCTATTATTGTGTACGATTTTAAACACTTCAGATCATCATAACTTCATAAATATATTTTAGATTCACTTCACTGCAAGTAGGTCGAGATGACTGTTCTATTATTAAATGGTAATTGTTATTATCGTGATGGAATAAACAATACCTGGATTTGCGTCAGGAGAATCAATTAGGGGGGACTATATGTGTAATTTTGCCCAACTTGTCGTGAAAATGTATTGAATAATCAGTGCGTGTGAAAGTTGTTCTGTGGGACTCGAACACAGTTCTCCAGTTCCAGATCACTAGTCTGGCATCATACCTCTAGACCACCGAGCTTGCACCTGATGGCCAGGGCTGAATTCGAGCCCAAGTAGTGGCGAGTACCATTTTTACAAGTGTTTTTAGACGCACTAAGTAGGCCTATTCAGTAGGCCTACATTTCACGACGGGTTGGACAAAATTCCACCTATACATGTTCTATTGATGTTATCAATATTATAATATATCATAGATTCATGAAATGCCTAATAGGCCCTAAACGATAACATATAGGCTTATATAACTTGACCATAGTTTGTTCTCAATATTCTTGGAATCTTTTAAACAAAATACTTTTTTAGATATTTCTGAAATGCTGTAGGCCTATCTGTTTTAAAATATCTCAGAATGTATGAGCATTAAGAGTTTCGATTGAGTAGACCCCACTAAAGGCTCAGTGTCTCTAGGTCCGATCAGGTGCATTTTTACCAATTTTACCTAGGGCCCGGCAGTTATCTATGCCATAATTACCAACCGTCACGCATCGTGCGGGACAGTCCCGCGTTAAGTTTCAAAGTGATTTTGGATGAAACAGGCATTTTGCAGTTATCTATGCCATAGTTACCAACCGTCATATGGTAACCCCATAAATATTTAGTCAACGCATCTACTAGAAGGCGGTTAAAGGATTTTATGACCCGAAACATGCTATATAAAAGCTATTCTGACCTTTGACCCTGAATATTTGGTCAACGCAGCTAGTATAAGGCGTCAAAAATTTCCCATAATTGTTGTCCCGAAAAATCTCGGTGTAGACACCATTTTTGTGCTTTTAGAGCAAGTAGTTGAAGAGTTCTGACCTGGAACATGCTGCATACAGGTAATTGACCTTTGACCCTGAATATTTTGTAAACGCAACTATAAAAGGGTGGCAAAATTTGTTCATGACTTTTCAAGTATAGGCCTACAAGAATATGCAAACAGTCCTTTTATTAGAGTTTGTTTAAGGTTAAATAGGATTTTTGTCACATTTAGCCTGTACTAATACCAATATTTTGCGAATCTTGAGATTTTTTATACCCAATCTAGGGAATTTTCATTTTCCCAGTGGTCACGCTGCACTAGACACTTAAAATTACGGACGAACTTCGAACTAAGGCGTGCAGACCGGTTTAACGCAGCTCAACTTCTTCACACAAGAGGAAGAATAAATTAGGCCAAATGCCATTTGTGGGAGTTGGCGCAAGCTCATAGGCCTAATTATGTGCAATATATTGTTAAACGGCATTTGGCAATCGTGGACCGCACGCAAAATATCTATCGTGTTTGAGAACATTTGGCACGAATCTCCTGTGCGTATGAAAGCATCTCCTTACAGCGGCTACAGCCGTGCATACTACGCATGTTTTTTACGTTAAATTGCCGCCTTTACCTGAAAATTGTTTATTCTATACTGCACACGGGACACCAACGACTTAAACGTCTCATCCGAAGAACGGGACGCTATTTAAACTTGCATTTCAGTCCTCCAGCTAAAACATAAGGAGAGCAGCAATGGATATTCAACCGGGAAGCAAGAGATCTTCACGGTTCAGCGCACACACAGTGGCTGCCACTGACTGAGCTAAGCTGCTCACTAAGGGCCCCGATGGGGTGGGCGGGGGGATGGGCGAGCAAAGCGAGCCTCACTTGGTTTGGGGCCACATGGGGGTCCAGGGGGCGAAGCTCCTGGAAGCTACGGATATTTGACGAATTTTGGTAATTTTTTTTATTAGTTATTTGATAGGCATCAAGCTATTGTAATGACTTCATTATGTTTTTTAATGTCGAAATTCCACTTTTTTAAAATTAAAACAACGAGAAACAAAGAGTATGCAATGTAACCAACTAACTTATTAATTTTTACATACATATTTTACATTTTATATTATTTAAAAAAAAAAACACCGTATAACATCACAATACTATCCTCCCATCATGGCGAAATCCAGGTTTTGATTGTGAATTATTAACAACAAAATTACGAATAAGAATAATGTCTTACTGTAAGTTGTAAGGCCACCAATTTGTGACAATGTTATACTACGATGAATTAAGAAAACACAATGTCACCGGGAACGTCACAGTAAAAGCTTTTAATTCAAAGTAAAGTTATACATTTTGGAAATTTTGCCTGAAATTTGTAAACCACGAGGATGCTCCCCGATCAAGATGTATTCCAAGCATCATGAGGTTTTGTCTTAGTAGAACGTAAACCATTTTTCATAAGTCCCATTGAACAGGCAGATCCAGAATTTTTCAAACTGGGGGAGGGGCATTTGCATTTTTTTTTATTTCAATACATAACATTAATATGCACTGACATTTAAAAAAAAAATAGTGTCAACAAAACGCTGTTTTGACACTTGACACTGTTCTGCTGACTTACGTTCCAATAGATGTTTGAACCGTAATTAATTTATTGTGAAGAAAATCTGGTGTATCATGGGCTTAATTCAATGTGAAAAGTAATATATACGGTAGTCGGATAACTTACAATAAAACGGCACGTGAATTTGTTATATTATTATTATTATTATTATTATTATTATTAGTATTGTTGTTGTTGTTGTTATTGTGATGAAAAGTTAACACAAACGGTACACAAAAAGGTCAATGAAGGCGATATGGTTGCTAAACGAACAGACATGAAAAAATATTTTTTTAATTCCCCGACGGAATGCATTCGTCTTCCCCGACAGGGGTGGGGAGGACTAGGCTTCCCCGAAGAGGGACCAATAGCCTCCCAGCCCCCTCTGGCGCCACTATGCGAATTTATTCGCGGGACTCGAAGGCGTCGGTTAGGTTCCTGAGCTTTGATTGGTTGCGCACTTTTTTCGCTTCGCAAAAGGTAGAGACAGTTCGAACTACCGATTTCGCTGAAGCGGAAACGCCGATAGAAATGCGAATGCGCATGCGCATGAACCGACGCTTTCGACTCGGAAGTGGAAAACAGGCTTAACAACACTCACATTCAGCCCTCCAGTTGCAACACAAGAAGCAGCAGATAAACCTAATAACCAGTGACCAAAGATCTGAAAGGATTCAGTGCAAACAGTTGCTACCACCAGCCTAGCCGAATGAGCTACACTGTCTAATTTGTTCATATCGCTTATAGCTTAGCGTGAAAAAGCCTTTGGAATATCTTTGTGTGGGCGTTCTGTTTGTGGACTTCCATTCTTTTGTTACACTAAATGATAATAAAGTTACACTTATCAGGCGATAGCACACAATAATAATAATAATAATAATAATAATAATAATAATAATAATAATAATAATAATTATTATTATTATTATTATTATTATTATTATTATTATTATTATAATAATATTTCTGTGATAATAATCACATAATGATAATACTTTTTTGTACTTTACACAAAAGTAAACAATATGTTATAAATAATGTAAAGTGACCCACAATATCACAAGAACATGCAGCGTAAATTATAATGGTTGTGGTAGTAATTCTAAGCAATGTTAATTACTATTGACCTTTCAACTAAGCACCACCCCTTGGATATTGTTGCTAAGGTCCTACAAACAATAACGTAAATAATACGTAAGCACGTCTGTTTGTAGGACACGCTCGCATTTCTAGCCCTTTTCTGATTGGTTAGTTGTTAAGTTTGATTGACACTCATGAAAAATCTATTAAAATGATACCTTCTATCATAAGATTTGACTCAATATCATTTTACAGATGAAAGTTTCAGCTGATTGTTCTACGTTTCTTTACGAAGAGTCAGGTATTATGTCGTCTTAATTATTTTACTTTAGTCATTATTATCATTATTATTTTAATTATTACTATGACTATTATTATCAATTGATTCATTGTTTTGTTTTCAAGGAATGTTCTTTAACTGTTTCTATTTTTACTCATTTTAGTGTAGACAAAATAATTATTTGTAACGTTGTGACAATAAAGTTATCGCACCGTGTGAGATCATCATCATCATCATCATCATCATCATCATCATCATCATCATCATTATCATCATTTTCATCAACATTATCATCATCATCATTATTATCATTATTATTACTATTATTATTATTATTATTATTATTATTATTATTATTGTTGTTGTTGTTGCTATTATTAGACCTATTATGATGATTATTATAATATTATTATTTTTATTATTAATAATAATAATATTATTATTATTATTATTATTATTATTATTATTATTATTATTTTTATTATTAATATTATTATTATTATTTAGCAATTTTATTAAATTTAAGGTGCGGCGGCTTGGATAACATCCGTTTCAAATGGTCTTCGTGACATCAGTATCAGTAATAGTGATCACCTTGTTATTAACGGATCCATCGCGGTTTCTAGCATTACTGGTCAGTCCTCCAGCTTTCTTCACATTGCCTCAGACACAACTGTGGACTTAAACATTCCTGGCACGTCTACATCTCTTAGCTGCACAGCCTATGTGTATGAGGGTGCAACTCTCAATCTTGCAGACGGGGACTATACTATTGCTAGAACATTGTATGTTGCCGGTACGCTTATGACAACGTCGAATACTGGGATGGTAGTTGGAGGTAATACAGGTATTGCCGTCCAGATGTTCGTCCCAACAGATGCAGAATACAATTCGACTCTTTCTCTGCAGTCATTGACAATACAGTCTGGTGCGTCTGTGTTATTAGACCAATCGAATTCCTCTGGATCTTGCGGCTACGCTTTGAATTTAACAAATTCCAGAAGAGACCTACTAATGGAAGGTAACTCGAAGCTTCGGGTCGGCTGCAGTGTCAATATCGAGGCAAGATCTGTGACATTAGTCAATACTATTTTCAATACAGATGTTGTTTCGCGAGATTTATTACATACTACATCCACAATCAATGCGCAATCGTTATATATCAATGGCGACACCGATTTAGGCTTGGTTAGCATTTATAACATTGATAACTTTACTGTTGCTACTGATCAAACACTTAAGCTTACATCGAGAGACGTCAGACTTCTGAACGCTGCAGTTACCATCAACGGTCATATGGTATCTAGAAACTCAATGGATATAGCATGTTCTACATTTACAGTTAATAATGGCGGTTCGGTCACCTGGTTGGGTTCTGGAGAATTAGTCCTATCGTGCACGAATGTTTACATCAACGGACAATTCAATCCAAGCGAGTCATTTCAGAACGGCCCTGGCTACACAACATTCATTGTAGGAGAATATGGATACTTGCGCTCTGTGAATTTCATTGGAGAATTTATCACTGATGAACTAGAAATTTACGGAGATCTGATAATTACCCATTCACTGAATTTCATTGGTCAAAACAGTACTTTAATGCAGTCGGTAATTATCGGCGCCAATGGCCGACTTCTGCTAGATGACGCAGATCAATCAATTGAGCGCCAATGGAAAAAGGATACAATGGCATCAAAAATATTGGCTGACGATGTTATAATTAATGGACTTCTTCGTGCTGGACGACTTGACGTTGGGGTTGGTTGGAAAAATATTCATGTTGAAGGTTCTTTCATCTTCCAACCAAACAATACATACAGATTTGATGATGTTGTAATAAATGGAATATTCGATAGTCTTACACACATTGATCTGGTTGGCAGGACTCAGTCGTATATTCAGTCATTCAACACAGGTGTAGGATCTGAAGTCGTATTTGATAGTGGCAGATACTTCAACGACACTTCTAGTCCTGCCATTTCAAGAGTTGCTATTAGGTCTTTTAACATCAGCGGTATTCTTAATGCCCAAGAGCTGAGCTTTGAAGCAGCTTTTGAGTATTTTTCAGTTAATCAAGCAGGTGTATTTACAACGCTGGTTGTTAGTGAGTATTTTCTTTTTGTTTCAGGGCAACATTCGGCCCTTACATCATGCATAATAAGATATAATTTAAAAAGTTTACTAATAAACAGTATAGATATTGGTACAGTGGCTAATTCCTGGGCGGGCAGCCGGACCGGGTCCCCTTAAATTTTTCAAAAATGTAAAAAGAAATTGAGAAAAAAAAAGAAAATTCTACGCATATGTTGAGTCTAAGAGTGCCATTTCCGATTATGTAGGTGGGGCTGAGGTAACAAGACCCATCTGTGAAAGTCCCTCTCTGGGCCCCCTCTATTTGAAATTCTGTGCTTACGTAGATGATTGTAAATTAATAACAATAACCTGTTCTTTTATAGCCTATATACTCTTTGATAAATATTTACTTAATTGATACCATTATTATATATTTTAGAATGTTTTACATTTTCATTGGTTACTGTTTCNATATCTGTCTCTTATACACATCTAGATGTGTATAAGAGACAGTATATATATATATATATATATACTTGTACTCATAGGTTCATTACGGGTAAATACGTTCAGTGTTGATGGTGAACTGCACATAGCTAACCCACTTAAACTGTCGGGCCCAACTAACGCCAGCCAAGTGAACTCATTCAATATTGGAAGCCTTGGTAAAGTGTACCTAGATGAATATGGATATGCAACAGGACGACTGTCCGGTGTTTCGACTATCGGCATAGAGCATGCCACTGTTGATGGAATATTCCTGGTAGGGAATTTGGACAATCTTCTTCTTCCAGACGGATGGAATACGTTAACTGTTGGTATGAACGCGCACATGGAGTTCGTTTTATCCAATACATTCATATGTCATGAATTTACAACAGAAACAGGATCGACAGTACAAGTTGATAGTCTTAACGCTTTTGGTGAGTAAAGACGTTTTATTGCCGTATTTGGTAGTCCCATAGTCAACTAAAACTGCACTTTCAAACATTCTGGCACGGATCCAGGAAGTTTTGCCGAAAAAAGGGGAACAGAATTTGGACTGCTGCCCCTTTCGCCATTCTTTGGCATGTATGTAGCTTCTGTCTAGTTGTTTCCAATTTCTAATTTTGTATCGTTACTTTCTTTCGATCTGCCACAATCTCTTTTCCATTACTCATTTCTGTTGTGGCTAGTTCCTCAATATGTTCTTTTCTGATTATGTGCCCAACTAAACAACATTTTATCTATTTTTTTTTTATGAGTAGTTTGTTAATTGATTCTAATACATCTTTTTTCTTTCTGCATATCTAACTTCTTTTTCGTTTTCTAGACTTTAAAAGTCCAAAATTGGTCATCTTGTACCCCAAACATTTTTTTTAAAGTTCCACTCTATTTACAATAATAGGCCTACTGCATTTTAGAAACACATGGTTTAGAGATAGAGGTTGGCTGGGAGTCATTGTTTCTGAGGAACAATTGCCATCTCTCATTATCCATTACAAACGAGTTTGTACTAATAACAACACAAGGCCAAAAAAATAAATTGTTTGTTTGCTCTTCTTTAAAAAAAAATGATAAATAGGGGCGGGCGGAAAAAGTTTTTTTTAATTTATTTTTTTTAAACTCATCAGATGGAATAAAAATAACCCACAGAGGCCTAGAATGGCAATATCTTACATCAGACAACAACTTTAGACTAAGTTGTAGGGCATCTGGCAAACAATAAAAATAAATTCACTCACATTTTTTTTATTTGTAAAGAAAAAAGCTAAAAAAAGAAACTTTTTTTTATTTTATTTTTTTTTTTTGGGTGGAAGAGGGCAAACAAATCATTTTTTGGCCCAATCAGGAAGACAAACACAAATAGATACTATTCTCAATTTGGTAAGCATTTTGTTATCCAAGTGACCTGATACTTGATTTACCTATCCTGTTTTGTGTGCTCAAATAAAGGAACAATGATGTAAAGATCGTATCGAGCCTACCTACTAAATTGCCATACCAATTGTTTGTAAAAGTGCCACTGGCAGGAACTAAACCCGTGGGTTTTCTCTTTCGAGGTGAGTGTGACACTATAAGATCACGGAGGCACGTGTATGTCACAAATACAACCCAACCAAGACACTTCAAAAACATTTATACAACTGATATACGCCCTCACAAATTGGAGCTTGGTAGATTAAGTTAGATTATTTGAGCACGTTTTACCATTATTTGATTGTATGTACCACAGTTCAACATTAGTTAACACTTCCAAATAATACTGCATTTGGAAATTTATTTTCAAATGCTATGAATATATACGTTTCTGTTTAAATATGTACCGGTACCTGTTTAAATCCAATCGTCGCTGTCGCCGGTAAATGACACAAACTCGAAAACCATGGCATGTTTTTTTTAAATATTTTCTGTCTTCGATACACTATGTGGACTATGCATATCGAAATCTACCTTTTCACTATTTTATTAGTCTTTAAAAAGGACACAAAATTCACTGTGAATTCTAAGACGATTGCAAGTGGTGTGATCAGCTAGGAAGGGTCTAACTAGCTGAATTCTAGATTTATTTTTTCTATATCTCAAAAGCGAATTCGTATGTTTGTGAAGGGGTAATTGAGCTCGTTTTCTTTCAAAACGTTTGTGTTTCTTAGTGGTGTCGGTAATAAAATGTAGTCATCTATTGTCGTTTGTTTAGTTATATTGAGATTTATTGTAAGACCAATGATTTCTAGATTATAATTTACGATAAACGAGTAGACGATCTTCAGAGTTACACACTTTCAAAATTGTCCGTCCAACAAGGTTTCTTCTTACTTAGGATTTTTTTTATATTCTGTATCCAAATTGTTACCGTGAGTAGGCTATTAAGTTGTTTGTTGTTGTCAGGAGAAATCCTTAAGTTTGTCAGTTATAAAGACATGATCTAGCTACAGTAGGTATTAGGAGCCCTATTTCACTGTGAAGTATATTATTATCTGTTTGTTAATTTTCTCTTTTATAGCTACGTTGAGGGTTAATGAACTTGAGGTAAATGGTAAACTTAATATAACAGACGCAGTTCTGATGTCTGGAACGTCACCCACCGACCGCATATCGTCGTTTACTATCGGCAATACTGGCAACATGTTCGTAGACGATAGAGGACGTATTTCTGGATCTTGGACGAATGTATCAACCATTGGCGTACGCAATGCGAATATCAATGGCCGATTTAGTGTGGGGCTGTTTGATAACCTTCTTTTTTCAAGTGGTTGGGAGTCATTGTCTTTAAGGGACAATGGTCACTTCTCATTAACCCTTACAAACGAATTTATCTGTACTACCATAACAACACAATCAGGAACACAAGTGCAAATAGATAGTATTCTAAATTTTGGTAAGTCATTTATCAAATCATAAACATATGACCTGTAAGTGACTGTCCGTATCATACATTGTATACATTTTAATATCTATCGATCCATATATATAATTATAATCGTAATTGTATGAAAAAAGGTGTTTCTTGTGGGATTTAAACCTACAACCTCCCGCTGTCAGGGCGAGTGTCATATCCATTACACCACGGAGACATATAGGATAAACGTGCAAACATTTATTTAATTTAAACGTGCAGATTTAACCCCCAGACTCTTGATTAGGTTTGCTGCTGAGCACCATAAACACAATATACTGTGTCGGGAGATCATAACACATTTAAAATCGTATTTTTAAATTTTTAAAGGATACTACTAGCTGTTCAAATTTGAGCAAATTATATTATCGTTTCTGGGTATAACAACCAAAGAATGGGATGTCCAACATCTTTCCACTTCGTCGACCATAAACCTGTGACTCCAGTGCAGCAAATTTTGATTATCAAAAGCCTTTTTATTTTTTATTTGACCTTTGCCCATTTTCGATTGTCTTGTAGTAGTCTGATAATGCTAGCAATGTTAATGTTTAAAATATAACTTCACTAATTTTTGAAAAATAAATCGTGAATGTTTAATAATGCTGCCTTTGTACCAATTTACTTCAAGAGATGTTTAAAGGTAAATTGACCAACATTATCTTGAAATCCCCATTTGTTGTTTTTGGTAAGTAACTGATTTTTAACCAATCTTATTTTACAGAGGTGTTTCGAGTTGATACCATTACAATTAATGGTATATTAAGTGTTAATGACGCAGTATTAATGACTGACAGATCTGGTAATAACGTCAATGCATTCACAATTGGCAGTACTGGACATGTTTACATTGATGAAAGAGGTAGAATGAACGGTAAATGGACAAATATCTCAACCATTGGTGTGGACACAGCAAATATTAATGGACGCTGGAGCATTGGTCTCCTTAACAACCTTCTCGTCAACACTGGATGGATTGACTTTACTTTGGCTGCAAATGGACACATGACGTTTACTCTGGTGGATGATTTAATATGCAGCACAGTCTTAACAACTGTTGGAACTGTAATGCAAATTAGATCAACGAAAGGATTTGGTACGTCTCTATTTGTGTTTTTAGTTAAATAGACTTAACTTTAAACCTAATAATGTAATTATAGCATGTCGCAATCAGCAAACCACCAGTTTTATGATGCTGTTTGTTTATTTGTTCCTTGAGTTTCTCCCTCTTATTACACATTTGTATGAAATCACAATAACAAATATATAATTTATTAAGTAAATATGCATATATATAAACAAAAGGTTCAAATTATCTAAGACAATCAAACGTTATAAGAATATATTTATATATATATATATATATTATATACATATGATTTTATAAAATTCAAGAACAAACATCAGAGAAAATCTCATTATATTTTCAGTTACTATGAAAATAAACAACATGGAAATCAACGGATACATGACTGTAAACGATGCAATATTATTACGCGGGAAAACAGATCTTGTTGTTCATACATTCGCCATTGGTTCCCAGGGTGTTTTCAAAATAGATGAGAATGGAAGGATAAGTAACAACTGGACAGACACATCCACTATTGGACTTGATGCTGCGACTATAGATGGTCAGTTTTTGGCTGGAAGAATGACGAATCAAATACAAGTGAATGAACATGTAACTGAGGGATGGAAATATTTGAACATGTCTGAAAATGGCCTTTTCAAATTTGAGTCTGTAAATGATTTCCTCTGTGATCGTATTATCATCCTGAACAATGCAGTATTCCAAACGTCAAATATATTAGTTATTCGCGGGTTTACCTTGAGTAGAGTGCAACTTTTTAAAATTGGAACTGGTGGTGAGGTCCATCTGGATACAGATGCTGGTGGATGGCAGATTTGGCGTGACAGTTTTTCTGAGCTCCACGCTGATGACGTAGTTGTCGATGGTACATTTTTACCAGGTGGTCTTGACGTCGGTATTGGTTGGTTAACTCTACAAATGTCTTCTACAGGTTCCTTTAAGTTTCAGCTCTATGATCCATCAGAACTACATTTGGATAATGCTGACATTTCTGGTGAAGTCAGGATATTAAATCCTGTCGTCATCCACGGAAGAAACGCATCGTTTACTAATGCCTTCCACATTCGCTCTGGTGGTTCACTTTATTTGGACGCTGGCAACTACGTAAGCACGTTTCTAACAAATTTGACTTTTTCCACATTTTTAATCGACGATTTGAGAATTTCGGGGATTTGTGAAGCACAGGAACTCTCGTTAACTGCCTACACAGTGGATGTAAGCGGATCCTTTTCATTCGATGCTAGTACGGTGGTAACCATCGATAGCCTTGCTGTTACAGCCACAGGAATTGTTAATGTTTTCCATCAAGCTGAATTTGTAGGCCGGTCAGCAAATAACACCGATTCTATCACAGTCTCCGGAACGATGAAATTAGATTCACTTTTGGAGGATCACACCACACGAGCATGGTCGAGTACTAATGGTTCTACCTTCAATCTTAATTACCTTACTGTTAACGGTAACCTATATGGTGGTTTACTTAAGGCTGGCGTCGGATGGGAGGACCTAACAGTTGGTGGTGGAGGAACATTTAAATTTGAGCCAAAAAATCTTTATTACGTAGATACTGTGACTATAAACGGCCTAATGGAGACGTTCACACCAATGAACGTCAACGCCTCATTAATTGGCACAAGTTTAGTGGTTTCTTCAACAGGAACAGTTGACTTGGATTTCAAGGGAACCCCAGTAGTAGGCGGTGGATGTGAAGACTCGATTATTTTGGTTACAAGCGTTATTATCAATAAAAAACTTAAGGCAGGCTCCCTTCTGATAGAGTGTCAATCCCTTAGTGTTGGTGGTGGCGGTAGCATTGATGTTACAGGAGGCGGTCACGCAAGCGATGATGGCCCAGGTAATTGTTTTCATAATTCTTAAGTAATGTCGTGAGGTTATTATACCTTGTAAATGATTGCGGAATTAACATGACATACAAGAATTTATTATGTAGGCTATGTATATTAAATATATATTTATCATATACACTTACTTATTAGTGTTTATATTTTATTTATCGAGGTAGTAATCTCACGAATGCATTGATTGTTAGTCAATGAAAATTTTCTGTTTTAGGGAAAGGAGTGTCATATATATATGGCGCATCGGGTGCTAGTCATGGAGGACGTGGCGGTAGAGGGGGATACTCAAGCCATAGAACGATAGCAGGCAATCTTCCATATGGTAATATCTATGAAATATCTAGCTGGGGAAGTGGTGGAGGCTCTGGCTCAGGAAATGGAGGACGCGGAGGTGGAAGATTCCAAGCAAATATCACTCAAACGTTTACGTTAAATGGTAACATATACCTGAATGGAGAAAATGGAGTAAGTCTTATTTCTTCTTCGTCATAATCATCCTCATCATTATCAAGCCTAACATCGAACGTGTAACTAAATCTCACCTCAGGTAGCAACATTCGACAACTGATGTTGGGTATATTATTGATAATATAACATGTACTTTATAGGCTACTAATGCCGGAGGAGGAAGTGGAGGAGGATTTTGGGTGACATGCGATGGATTTTATGGATCAGGTAGAGTACACGGCATCGGCGGAGCAGGTAATAACAATGCAGGGGGCGGAGCTGGCGGAAGAATGTCGGTATTTTACAGATCTGGTAATTTCCACAGTAACCAAGCAATATTCAACGGTAATTTCAGCCAAAATTGTTATATAATAATAATAATTATTATTATTATTATTATTGTTATTATCGTCATCATCATTATTATTGTCATGTTTATTATAATTATTATCATTTTCTTCTCTTATGCACTTATCACTGGAATACAGCAACTTTTTTTAGATATTGTTATTAAAAGTATAGATAAATATTATATTTTCAACTGATAATTACTTATTAGAGATGTCTTTGAAAAATATACATAAGCAAAAACCAACATCGCACACAGATTCAGATTCTGTGAGCCAAATAAAATCGATGCTTTTAAAATTACTAAATAGTTACTAAACTGTAATAATTTTTCTGGAACAACATTATAAAATATAACTTATTTCAGGCGCGGATCCGCCTGTCAAGCCGAAAAATAAAAAAGAGGGAGAAAAATTTGAGTTAAAAAGAGGAAAGGGGAAAAGCGAGTGCACCATGGGTTCAGTGGCGATCCAGCAGCGGGTGAAAGGAGAGCACGATTGTTTACCGCTTATTTACACCAACCATGGTGGGGCGGAGGTGGGCGTGACAGGGTGAATTCATATTGTGCCCCCTCCCCCCCGTGCCGTCAGAAAATCTCTGGATCCGCCCCTGTGTGAACATAACTTGGAATAAGATAATGTATTTGGTTATATAATTGTGTGCTCGATAATATTGTCCCCCTAACATTACAATACTATAGTCTGGTTCTCACGAGAGCCCAGTATCTGCATCGGTGGCTAACCGTTAGTGCTAACCGTTAGCACCTGTGTGAGAACGCCCGATCGGTTAGTGCTAACCGTTAGCGGTATCGCTAACGGTTAGCAAGCGCTATCGGTTAGCACGTTGAGCGCGTTTCTATCATCAACCAATCACACGTACGCGTTTACAATTTCCAGTTTCTTATTGGCCAGTGATTCGATCATCATATTCTTGGAATCCGGATCGGGATCTTCTCGTATGGACGCACGGCAGCTAACGGTTAGCAGGATCCGGATCCTGCTAACCGTTAGCTGCCGTGTGAGAGCATAGCTTAGGCTATGTTCTCACACGGCATCTAACGGCAGCTGACGGTTAGCATCCGATAGCGCTTGCTAACCGTTAGCGTATCCGGATACCGCTAACGGTTAGCGCTAACCGATCGGGCGTTCTCACGCAGGTGCTAACGGTTAACGCTAACGGTTAGCTCCCGATCCGGATACTAGGGCTCTCATGAGAAAAACCAGTCTTTATAATTGTAATAGTAGCTAATTTGTTTGACAGGTGGAGGAGGAGCTGAAGCTGGAGGACCAGGTGTCATTTACCTAGAGGGCATTGAACCTGAAATCAAAAACTTGCGAATCGACAACAAATGCCAGTATCCACAGGTAAATATTAGTTAGCATCTGTAAGAGCGCAATAACGACCAATATAGCGACATGGATCTCTGAGCCAACAATTTTACATAATAGCAATGTTAACAGTTTTGAGTACAAATAGTGTTTTTGGAGGTCAGTGGAAAAAAATAATTGTCTCAATGGGTAGGTACACCCTCTGGGATATCGCGTGGTCCGCGTAGTAGTTTCAATCAAATCAAAGCAAACTTTATTTATCCATTAAACACAAGTAAAATGGACATTCTTTTTCACTGGCAAAAAAAACATGAAACAATTAAAAATACTGCAAAATGAGCATTTAAATATCATTGTAAAAATATTAAAAACACCAAAAGAACCATGAATAAAATTCGGAAAGTTAAACATCTCTTGCATCCCAAAAAGTATCGGTGCACGGAGTGAGCTAATTTCAATGAGAAACGAGAAAAGGCCGTTCGGTTGTATATCCAAACCAGGATATAAATTCGTTTGCCCGCTGCCACCCCTTCATCCTCTAATAAACGCAATTTTTTTAATCCATGATATTTATGAGGTAATATCACAACTAAATATAACGTTGCAACGTTTTGTGTGTAACGTGATTTCCTAACAAAACCACAGTGTTCATTGTGTTTGCTGGCCTGTAGTGGTTAAGTGAAATATCTGTGAGAAAACATACAGTGCGATCAGTATAAAAACGTATAGTAAAAAGGAATGTAGTTGTTTTAAGAACAACGTACCTCACTAACAACGTTAGAATTAAATTGAAAGGAAAGGCAATGCGATTGTTAAAAATACCGGTTTATCCTCATTTTAGCGTTCTCTGTACAGGTTTTGCGGTGGCTCCAGATTTTTTCCGACAGGGAGGTCCGACAGGGGGTGGGATCTGAACCAATGGGCTGAATGAAGTCTCGTTTAGGGTTCAAAAATAAAATTCCTGGTAGGGTACATAAGGTTGGTTGGAGTGGTATGATTTTTTCGGTGTGATAAACACCAAGGATAACCCACAAAAATCCTGAGGCTTATTTCCATTGTGTTACTTCCGGTTGTGATTGGGCAGTATACTAACTCTATTCTTTTCCGATAGGGTACTACATTTCTTAAAATGCACATGAGCCATTTAGCACACGGACGCCTCATCTGAAAGACATTTTGAAAATTGCATTTCAGCTAAAACGCAAGGAGAGCAGCGATGGGCGTTTCACCGGGGACCAAGATATCCACCAGCTTAGCCGTCTGAGCTAGCTGCTTTCACTAAAATGTTCGCCCAATGTGGGGCTTAAATCCACGACCCTGAGATTGAAAGCTCATGCCACCGACTGACCTAACGGCATGTTATATAGTCGTCAAGTTAATTAGGAAACTAAAGTTTATCCTAGAATAACTTTCATTTTCGAGAATATGGGCCATAACATCTAAAAATAATTAATTTACTATAATGTGAAATATTTTTAAAAAATGGTACCCGGAATAATGGTGTCCGGGGATTAGGTGAGCAAACTCTGTATGTACTTCTGGAATGGTTTAATCTATTACGTAGTTATCACTTCGTGAATAGCTGTTTTACCCGGATATACTATATTTTAATCCACAAGAAGATGTGACCTGGATTCGCTTAAGCCCAAACCATAGTCTGACTATCAATATTTGCGTCCTATACCAGTTGGAAAGAACAACTTTACACAATTCTCTGTGTAAAATTATTTATGTTAATATGAAACTTGTTGATTCTCTTTAAAGGTTACCATGCCATCTGGAACCAGCGCCACACAAGCACAATATCAAACTTATATAAGTACAGGTATATTACAGTTTGTGTATGTTTACTTAGTTTTTGTAGAGCGCTATAAATAAAAAAAATATCGACATATAATATTATTATTATTATTATTATTATTATTATTATTATTATTATTATTACTATTATTTATTTATTTATTTAACCATATTCTTGTTATTATTTTACAAACCTTCTATCTAAATTTTCACAAAAAAAATTACTTTTGATAATGATCTCTGTAGGAAGTATCGCATACTTGTTGCCGACTACAGATGATTTTGAATACAGGTTTACGCACATTGAAATTTACGGAGGCGCACATCTGACGTTCGCTGGCGACAGGACGATCGTTAGATCGGAGTGGATACACGGAGATGATACTGGATATATACACGTTGCACCGAATCATATACTGGACGTTGATGGTGTAAGTAGCAATGCCCATTGGATATGCCTGTTTGTTTGCTAGTATTTAAAATATTCCTTCTTTTAATTTTTAATCTAAGTAGTTTGATCTTTATTCGGTCGCTCCTCTGGTTTTTTATATTTATATATTTACTGTACAATGAGCATCTTGCCAATCGAAGATATTAAGGACATACCGATAAATTATACGTCAATACGTGCCTTTCATTGCCGAGTACATTATTTTACCTGTTATTTTAGAATTTACCAATAAAATATACTATTTGTTTCAACCAACCATAGGCCTATGCATTGTATCTTTTTGTCGTAGGTCTCACCTTACATACGAGCGAATGTAACTTGGGCTCCATATATATATGAAGGAGCAACATGGATACTTCCCACAGCGACGGTGGAGTTTAGAGAGTCGTACAGAACTGGATGTGGGTCGAATGCGCTAATTAGTTCAAATGTAAAGATTTGGGGAACTTTAGATGCTTCTAGAGCGCATCTCCTGATTGGATACGGTAGTATATAATTATTACATTATTATATATGTAAACAAAAAAAATACAAATTATACACAAATTAGCTGCTTAATCTGATGAAGTTGACTTGTTTAATTGTTTCTAAATATAATACAGTCAATAACACATTGATTTATTAATTTGTTAGTCAATTCAGGTACAACACTATCGATGGAACTTCCAAGTAGGCGATACCTGGAATGTGTCGGTATCACAATCCAGGAAAATGGCATCTTAGATTTTAAGAGTGCGAATGAGAATGAAGATGACAGGTGGTTTGTAAAGGTAACACAATTTACAAATCGTTTTATTTTTGTGTTTTTACCCCAACCGATTAATCAACATATGGTTTCCCGTTCTATATAAAGTAGTAAAATGTCTTAGCCAGTAAATGTGATTCATATATTTTTATCCAAATAACAATTACTAATCATCATAGAGCATATAAGCTAGACATTTTTGTTGACAACGGTGTGGATCCAAATTAAAACTAAATTTGATACATTCTTTCACAAAGATCTGCCATAAGCATACATTTCACATTCACCGTTTAGGGATAAGTTCTTTGTGTGACAGAGCTTTTAGCTTCTGTGAGGTAGGCGTTAACAAATGATGGCCGTAATTCTATATTGCTTACATGTTTTTATAGGCCTAAATCCTAAAATTCTAAAACACATTAATTTCACCATCTTAAACAAATTATAACATAGGCCTACCTACCTAATTTTTTTTGGACATTTTTTTTTTCTGGGCACTCACTGCGTCTAACGGCGTCGTACGACGAATCCAAGTCCGCTTCCTGTAAGCGCTAGACGACACGAAGCAGTGGCAGTCTGAACGGATCGTCATCCGGTTGGTCGCGTCGGTTGACAAAAGTCGGGCGCAGCGAGTGTCCAGTTCTATCCTGTAAATGATGGCATCAAAATATAAATGAACGGAACACTTGTCTCTGACTTATGGACTTGGTGTAATACTGAAAATTGTTCTTAAGTATAATTTCACCTTTCTTGACCGTTGTATAATGTACTATAGCAAGTTTACTTATATTACATTATGTGGCTGTTGTTTGTGTTTAGATACTGAGAGGGACAGGCGAGGGCCAAAGGTCAGGCAAATTGACTATTGAAGGCGGTGGCTTACTTCGTGGATCTGTTCTAGATATCGCAGCTGAACGCATTGAGGTGGAGATGTCGGGGCAGTTGTTAGTAAATGGAAAGGGGTTCAGTGGGGGCCCTGGATCACCTCCGTCCGGAGTAACATCTGGAGCTGGATATGGATCTATTGGTGGCAGAGGGCGTGATTCAGGTAGGAAATAACTTTTCGATATATTCAACTTTTCTAAATATTTATCGAGATAATATTTTATTATTTTATATTAAATTATCTGCACTTATTTAGTTATGGGCACATTACTTGACATAACAGAAACACATGTTATTATGATACTATACATTATTTACGGATGACAGATGAATATGTTGGATCCCCCTATGGCATAATGAATCAACCCATAAGTTTCGGAAGCGGCACTGGTAAAAAAGGTGGAGGCATAATAAAGTTGAACGTTACTACTCTAGCAGTCGAAGGTTCTATTAGTTCTATGGGTGATGCCGGTGAATCAAATAAAGGTGGTGCTAGTGGAGGCTCGATTCTCATTTACACCACAAATTTAGAAGGCACTGGCATTATACAGGTAAGCGATACAATCGTTTTAAAACAATACGTGTTAATAGGAATTATGGTTTTTTCCCTACCTGACCTGTTATCGTACTGTGTGATTATGAACGTGCAGAGCAATACGGTAACATGTCAGTTAGGGCCAGATACATCACTCATATTACTAAACTCCTGATGCAAAACACCATCAGAACAAATTATCAAAAACGTAGAGAGACAATTATTACTAGTATAGTATTAGTTGGCAATAAATAAAGTGGGAAACTTACAGAAGCAACATTGTTCAATTTGCTCTCCGCAGGTTAACGGTGGTAACGGCGGGTCAAATGGGGGAGGAGGATCAGGTGGCCGACTTGCTCTCTTCTACCGTGCTATCGACTGGTGGTTTGGTCAACTGACGTCATATGGTGGCAGCGGTGGCTATGGTACCGGTGGTGCTGGTACTGTTTACTTCGAGGTTTTGCCGCCAAATTCACCAAATAAAACTTTACTAATCGATAATAACAACAGACCACCACCATTTGAGAGAATTCTAAATTACCAAGATGTTGCTATGGATACTGGTAGGTCATGGCTTTCGATGGATGAAGAAGAACCTTATTTGGATCACATCGTGATAATTAAGAAAACCCATTTTTCGGCAGATTCCAACATTACTCGGTAAGAGCCGGTGAAAAAAATAACAATATTTTAGATAAGACCATGATATAACACCAAAATGCTATTACCTTTACGCCTTATAAATATTAATAATAATAATTAAGACTTAAACACCCACAAATTATACTTATTATGTATTAGATTACGTGGAGACTCTCTTCATGGTGATACAACATCATTTCTACACGTTGGCCCGGGACAGATATTTGTTGTACGGCCAGAAAATGATGGGACATGGGAGCTAAACGTGCATGTCTATGAAGGTGGAACCATCGTTTTCCCGTCTACATTCGAGTGTTACAACGTTGAAATTACAATAAGGTAAGATCCAACCTATTATCATTTATATTTCGTTTGAAAGTGCCACTGCCTCTCTTGTAAATGTTCGAGTGTCTGCTAAATAATTCGGCCGCTTCAGTTCAATGCTCGATGCTTATTCAAGAGTGGCACACATGGAAGGTGTTTCTCATGTTACCCCATTACATCTTGTTAAAATGTTAAAGCCTACAGGTAGCTTATACTTTATACAGCATCGATATTATATTGTCCGTGGGAAATCGATTGCATAAAAATTCCCCGATGATACTAAATATCAATGCTTATTCAAAATAGCATTTTCGCCGCAGCGTTTGTGTCACGTTTAATACAGTGCTTACCGAGAGTGGTGATTATTTGGGAAACAATTATTTAGGAAATATCACATAATTAGTACCTATGTAACAAACACACAAACAACCAAGGATTCAGCAATCATGAATGATTTGAACAAGCATAAACGGTTGGAATAACGTTTGATAATTGACATTAGATTTACTGGAACTATTTTTTACAACATTTCAGAGGTGTTATCAGTGTCCACGACATGATTGTTGGTTCGGGGTGTCGACTTCTTCTAGCACCGACTGGTACATCTCGTCTAATTAATGAATCACTAGAAACGTCTTTGGAATTTGCATCAGGGGGACTTGCCGGTCATTTTAGATTCGACTCATTAACTATAACAGATGGAGGAGAGGTAACTGCGGCAGATGATGGTGATGACGCCCTTAGTAACATCACTATTACAGCTTATGAAATACATGTTCAAGGTGGTGGACATCTTCACGCCGTTACTATGGCACTTAACGTTGGCTCGTTGATAGTGGATGATTTAGGCCAGATTGTAGCTGATTTTCACCAGGTCCCTTGTAGTGATCATGATGGCGATGGAAAAAATGGAGCCAATGGCTTCGGGAGTTCAGGTTATGTTACATCTGTGCTTAACTTTTAAATTCAGTAAAAATGAATCACTTTTGATCAAGTTCTACATTAATTGTAAAACTTTGATGTTTGACATTACATAAATTTAACATTTTGGTTTACATGTTGTAGAAGTATAAGTTTTTACGCACGAAGCTGGAGAGAATTTTCTCACAGCTTGCGAGTCAGTGGCGTATTTAGAAGTCTTAAAATAGTTGTGCTGATGGGGGATGAGGATCGATGATCAGTTGAGGGGCGCTAATTCGCAAAATAAAGTGATTTTAGGTGATTTTTAACTACTTGAACGTATCTAGGGGTGCGCGGAGGGTTAGGGTTAGGGTGGGGGCGTTACAATTGTCGTTACTGGCGTTATATTGTCGTTACCTATGTTTGTGGAACAAGCTAAATTTATCTAGTGTGAATCAAGATTAATAAGTGATCAATTTAAGTGAACTGAATATGTTGATCAATGTAGGTGCTGGTCATGGTGGCAGAGGAGGCCGTGGTTCGGGTCAGACGATGACCGGTGCACCTTATGGACATTTATTCGAACCGTACCACATGGGTTGCAAAGGTGGCGGTCAGCATGGAGGTAGAGGCGGAGGGACAATGACTATAACTGTAACAGAAAATATGAAAATTGATGGTGAAATTAGTGCAAATGGCGAATCGGCTAAACAAAATGGAGCCGGTGGTGGTAGTGGCGGAACAATTTGGATCAACACGCAAAATATGCAAGTAAGGAATGTATTATCAGAGAGTAAGGCCAAAATCATATTGAATTACAGACTAGTGCTAGTAGTCAGTAGGTAGTATTAGTAGTAGCCAGGGCCCCCGTCGAGGAGAACGCCCCCCCCCCTCCTTGTCTGGGGACAAAAAAACAAATATTTTCCACTTAGTACTGTACTCTAAAATGGCGCCTAGAAGATTTCTATACACGGAACAATAATGAACACAATTTTAATACAGGGATATGGTACCATCTCAGTGAATGGCGGTAACGGACATACATATGGATCACATGAAGGAGGCGGAGGATCTGCAGGACGTATGGCAATATATTTTGCTCTAAATCGAACATTTTCGGGATCATGGCAGGCCTACGGTGGCAACAATGGCGGTGAATCATCGGGTGTAGGTGCAGCAGGGACGGTGTTTTTCTATCATACCCGATATATTCACAGGACACTTGTGATCAATAATAATGGAAAAGGACCGCGAGAGGACGAGAATGCTATCGATGATTATACAAATTTATCTGAAGATGAAAGTCGGACTTGGCTATTGCCGGCATCAGGGCTCCATGATTTTGCTGGTATGTTTTTATATTTTTCTTTGTTTTTATCTCTAAAAAACCTATCAGCTGATTACATTTGTCGCATTTTCTAACAGTTACATGTAACAATTTACACAAAATATTAGTAATATTGGTCATATTAAAGTAATAATTTACTAAATATCAATTTCTCTTAATCGATTTTCGAAAAGTTATCGAAAGTTACTAGGCCTAAATGCATATAAAAACTTGGAAAAAGTGTCTCGATCAAATAGGCCAAAGTCAATTATTGATGGCTAGTAGCCAATTTGGATCTATACAGTAGGCCTACAAACCGTTAGCAAATTCGTTGGCATTGGCAGGTATAGGGTGGGGCACCCCGCCCATTTTTTTGGAAAGTAAAAAAAGAAAAGAAAGTAAGGAAGAAAATGAAAAAAAAGTCGTCCAAAACGCCTCAGATGTTATTTTTAGGCGTCTTGAACACAAACATTTTGCGTGGGTATGCCCCGGACCCTCCGGTAGTTTTATCTCGATCGGCCCAAATTACGCCCCCCCCCCCTCTCTCTCTCTCTTTCATCACCCACTTTTGGACATCTCTGGCTGGATCCACCCCTAGTTGGATATTATCAATAGTATTTTTTTTTGCCAAATAAATGTAACATGTAATTTGTTGTGTATCAATAACATGCTAAAGCAGCTCGTCGGTCTTTCATTCAAAAATATTCAACAATATAATAATTGTTAAGATATGCAACTTTGAGAAAAGTATTGGTAATTAATGTAATAAATTACTAAATATTAAATTAACTTAGTCGATTTTCATAAATTATTTGATACATATTAACTTGGCAAAAGTGTCTCGATTAAATACGCCAAAGTCAACAAGTGTGAAACTAAAAGAAAAATATTGTTGACTAATAGCCAATTTAGAATTTAGATCTATGCAGTAGGCCTACAAACCGTAAGCAAATCCGTTGGATATTAGCAATAGTATTTATTCACCAAAATTTTTTTTATCAAATTTTAATCTATATAATTGTACTTACAAAAATTTTCAAGTAGGAAAAAGAAATTAACGGTGGTAGAACATCTTCACCGCGTTACTATGGCACTTAACTTTGGCTCCGTTGAAGGTGGATGACTTAGGTCAGATTGTAGCTGATTTTTACCATGTCCTCATAGTGATTATGGCGATAGTAAAAGGGAGCCAATGGGTTCGTGAGTTATGTTACAACCATGCTTTTGTTAACTTTTAAATTTAGTAAAATCTATCATTTTTAATCAAGTTTTTTGTGACGTCACACTTACATATGTTATGGGTCTCGCAAAATTTTCATGTATTTTAAAATATATATTGGAAAAAAAGCAGTCACAGTTTCGGTGCCACCGTGAATTTTAATAATATGAATTATAATAATAATGGTAATTAAAAGTCTACTTCTAATAGGCCTAATAATTATAATCATAATAATAATAATAATTATTGTAAGACTACTTATAATAATAGTAATAGTGCTCCGTTAATTATAATGGTCATTTTATTATTATTATTATTATTATTATTATTATTATTATTATTATTATTATTATTATCATCATCATCATCATCATTATTATTATTATTATTTTTATTTTTATTATTATTATTACTATTGGTTGCATTTTCTTTTGTAGGAGATTTTAATTACTATTTTGAAGAATTACAAATATACGGAAGTGCACATCTTGCCGTCTTAACCAATCCACCAAATTCACCCGCTACGTTATACTTTGAAAATATGATTGGTGATCGCAGTGGTACAGTCCATATTGGAAAGAACCAAACTATGGATCTATATAGAGAGAAACTAGACTTGCCCTTCAACGTGAGAGTATACCGGGATGGCAGACTTGGACTAGCGCCAGAAACTATTGTACATGATGTCACAATTTACCTGGATGGTGCCTTGGATTACGTCGAGAGTCTGACATTGCATCATGGTGGAAGGTTTTGGTTGAATCGAGATGGTCATACTGGTAATCTTTCTTCGGCATCTTACGAGTTTGACACGGTCCATGTACAAACTGACGGCTATATACACATGGTATCTGACGCTGTACATGAATCTGGAATTAGATTTACCACTCGCATACTGCACATAGATGGTGGAGGTCTTGTAGAAGGAACACATTTGTACATGCATTCAGAAAACATTACAGTTGACTCTGGAGGAGTTCTTCGCGCAGATGGATTCGGATATGCCGTTTCTCATGGAGGTAGTACCAACTCCGATGGAAGTCTTCGTGTTGGTATGCACGGTATAATTAACTTTGGGCAAGGATTTACCGGTGCCGACGGGGCGTCCGGGGCAGGACACGGCGGGAGTGGTGGTCATGGAAAAGGTGATTCTTAAATGATGTCAACATTTATTATTATTAAAGCGTTCACGTTTGGTATCTAATTAAATGCTTGTTTTGTTTATCATTTTGTTATAGGGGTGAGCAAAACCGGAAAACCATACAGTAGCCTATATGAGCCTGAGGAGTTTGGAAGCGCTGGTGGTGGAACAAATGGTGGTCCAGGTGGTGGTAGAATATGGTTTAATGTTACCGACACCATTGATATTGATGGTATAGTTTCTGCAAATGGATTGAATGGAAATGGTGCAACCAGTGGCGGAGGTAGTGGAGGGAGTATTTGGATGCATTGTAATGCAATCAGAGGCTACGGCACAATTTCTGTAAATGGTGGTAACGGTGCGACGCATGGAGGGGGTGGAGCAGCAGGCAGAATTGCCATGTACTTTAAGCAAAACTACACGTTCAGTGATTTTACATACGAGGCTCATGGTGGACATCCTGGGTCTGGATGTGTTAGTGAATGCGAAGGTGGTGGTCCTGGCACTATATTTATCTACCATCAATTAGAAGACCATCGTAGTCTTTACGTAGAAAATAATGGCTTGCATCCACGTACGAAGTCTATTGATTGGAATAACCTGGATGACGATGGTTGTCGCGCTTGGATTCTTCCACTATCTGGCTCTCATGAATTTGCTGGTAGTAACCATGATTACCATTTTGAAGAGCTACAAATATTTGACGGCGCTCATTTAGCTGCGCTCACTCCCAATGCAACGTTAGATACGCTTGCTGGATGGTCTAGGGTACAGTTCAGTCAAACATCCACAAAGATACTCACATTTCATTTTATACACATGATCGGAGATAGAACAGGAACTCTTCATGTTGCGGACCAACAAGAGATGGATTTAGAACGACAGGAAATCGATCTACCATTTAATGTACATGTTTATCATGACGGTCATCTAGGTTTAGCCCCAACCACTGTTATTCACGATGTGGAGATCCACCATGCTGGCACATTATCCCATGTGAAAAATCTAACTTTACACCACGGTGGATTCTTTTGGATTAAACATAGTGGAAGAACAACGGGACAACCACCAAGTAATTGCGAATTCGATTTTGTTCTAGTTCAAGATGATTCGTCAATAAAGGCAGAAACTGATCCAATTGATGAACCTGGAATAACTTTTAAAACCATTGGAATAGTTGTAGAAGGAGGGGGACTTATTCATGGTACACGTATGACATTCCTATCCACTAACGTCACCGTAGACGCTGGTGGCGTGATTATGGCAGATGGTCTGGGTTACAAGTCAATTCATAGTAACGACACACACGGAAAACTCTCACTACATGGTGATGTCAATCCCGGATCTCCAGACGCGACGAATGGACACTGTTCGGGTGCAGGACATGGTGGAAGTGGTGGAAGAGGGTCATCCCCTCAGTCTCATGGAGCAGGACTTCCTTACGGGGATTTGTATGAACCATACGTTTTTGGAAGCTCGGGGGAAATATGTAGCAATGGCGCACATGGAGGTTCCGGCGGTGGAATCATTTGGATGAATGTGACAGACACTATGTTAATTGACGGAAAAATTACAGCAAATGGCGGATTTGCTGTTACCAATGGCGGTGCTGGTGGCAGTGGTGGTAGTATATGGGTGTATACTCACACCATTAAAGGGTATGGGAAGTACGAAGTTAATGGTGGAAAGGGTTCTACGAAATCTAGTGAAGGAGGCACAGGAGGAGGTGGAGGAGGAAGAATGGCGATGTACTTCGTCAACAATGAGACAATGTCGGGATTTGATTATCATGCTAGAGGTGGTGTTGGTGGTGGTAGTGGCGAACATCAGGCAGAGAACGGAGGTGCCGGAACAATATTTCTATATCATTTGGTGCATCAGCACAGAACCCTTATCATTGACAACGGTGGGCGAGAACCATTGTCAACTCCGTATACTATTCACAAAAAAATAGGCATAACTGAGGAGGTTCATCTTGTTGACGATTATAATGACCTTAGTACAGATAGTTGTAGAACTTGGATTTTACCACAATCAGGTCGACATTTCTTTGCAAATGGAACATATGACTATCATTTTGAAGAACTTCAGATATACGGGTCGGCAAATTTGGCTATATTAACTCATCCAGTTAATAGTAATGCTACACTTCACTTCAGACATATGATAGGAGACAGATCAGGTACTGTGCACATTGGAAACAATCAGAAACTTGATTTAAAACGTCCAGACATTGACCTGCCATTCAATGTAATAGAATACCCTGGTGGTTATCTAGGCCTTGCCCCATACACTATAGTGCACGGAGTAAGCATTTGGTTAGACAGTGTCCTAGATCATGTTGAAAACATAACGCTTCGACGCGGAGGGCTTTTATGGATGAGAGATGGGGGATATACAGCAGAAAATGATCCTAACTATTATACATTTAACGATGTAAAGATACAAAATGGCGGGATGATTCTCGGCGTCACATCCCCAATAATTGAGCAAGGTATTTATTTGACTACGCAAGTGCTGTATATAGAAGGAGGGGGGCAATTCCACGGAACAAGACTCTCGGTGACATCCGAAAACATCACAATTGACGACGGTGGACTCTTGGATGTCAACTTTGAGGGATTTGCTGTTAAACATTCCATCGACAAAGAATATGAAATCAATCTTGGTAAAGGTTTTGATGGATGCAGTGGATCAGGGTCCTCAGGAGGATCTTCGGGCGCCGGCCATGGAGGAACCAGCGGAAAGGGTACTGGGACTCGTTTGACTGGGCAACCATACGGAAATATGTACGAGCCTTATGACCATGGAAGCTCTGGTGGCGGGACTGAAGGTGGTTCTGGTGGAGGTACAGTGTGGATTAATGTCACCAACGTACTTCATCTAGATGGTGAAATCAGTTCCGATGGAGAATCTGTAACTGGTTGTCATGGAGGTGGTAGCGGTGGCAGTATTTTTATAAATTGTAATCTGATGAAAGGTACTGGTAACATCACAGCCAACGGTGGGCATGTTGAGGAAACTGGTGGAGGTGCAGGTGGTGCCGGAGGACGCATTGCTGTATATTTGTGGTCCAATTTAACATTCATAGGATCATTCCAATCGTTTGGTGGTGCTGCTATCAATGTTGATGAATCACATAGACATGGTGGTCCTGGAACCGTTTTCTTGTATCATCTGTACTATGAACATCGCACTTTACTAATTGACAACAACATGCTACATGTCCCTGATGCTGATGATATGTGTGATTCAAACCCACTCGACCATTCTGATATCAGTACAGATTCATTTAAGGCTTGGATCCTTCCCCAAGCAGGAGAACATTTCTTTGCTAATGGACAGAGAGATTATCACTTCGAAGAATTACAAATATATGGAAATGCTGAGCTTGCAATTCTTACAGAACCTTATGACCACGGAGCGACGTTATTCTTCCGTCACATGATTGGTGATCGGACGGGTAAAGTACATATTGGTCCGAACCAGGTAATGGATTTGAAACGGCCGTTTCTTGATATTCCGTTCAGTTCTTACGTATATGAATTTGGGTATCTAGGCCTTGGTTCAGAGACCATTCTCAGTTATGTATTTGTACACCTCGAAGGTACAATGGATCATGTCAATATTTTGACAATGTATAATGGTGCTACTATGCGCATGCTCAACACTTCATCTACTAATATGCTGCCACCACTTCGGTATCGCTTCAATAAAACTGTCACTATAAAGGCCGACTCTTATATGCTCACATGTGGGGAACATGCGCACGAGTATCAATACAAGTTGGATACAGAAACTCTGGTTGTTGAAGGAGGAGGCGCAATTTATAGTAAACATTTGAAAATTGAAAGTACCGATATGGTGGTTGATGATGGTGGTCGAATTGACGCAAATGATGGAGGTCATTTACCTGGAAGAGGTCGAGGTAACTGTTTTAAAGTCATTTAAAACATGAATGTCTCCCTAATTCCATGTGGATGTGGTACATACTAAATTCAATAATGCAATTACACGGGTTTACAATAATGCTAAATCCGGCTAAGTTAGTTCAGATTTTAGTGATTGAAACTCTTAATTAACTGGCCTTGGTTTGAGGTCCATAGTAACACTGTCTATAGCTTTTTAAAAAAAATGCAGTTTGTATTTTATTCTTTCAGCCCCTGGTGTGTCCAACGGTCATTGGGCTAGTGGGGCCTCGCATGGGGGACTTGGTGGAAGGGGTGCGTGCGATGGAATCTTTACCTGTCGTCTGAGGCGTAACCTTCCCTATGGAAATACATTGTATCCAATGGATTTCGGAAGTGGCGGTCATGGTACTTCGGCTGGAAAAGGTAAGTTAAATTATTTTAATGGTTAAGGTGGTATAATACCACAACATATCTAATGCATTTTGAAAATTCAGATTTAATAATGTTTTATTAAAACGTTTGAAGCAGTCAGTTTTTGGAATAATTGTTGATTTCCACAACTTAATGATGTATACAAGAAGTAGAAGTTCATCTCATTCTTGTAGTTTCTATCTCAGTTATTTTCAGTTGGCAGTATGGTAATTTTCTGTTCTCGCTGTTGATGTCTTTTTGTATCACGATAGATAATTTTTGCGTTATGGGATATACATGACGTGTTATTATTCGATTTTTTATATTTACTCAATTTTTTCAATCAACCCGTCAAATTTAAGGAGCATTATGCAATGCTATCTAAAAATAAATGCTAAAAAAAGTAATAACGTAGCGCTGACATTATAAGCTAATATTACAATTATTTAATTATTTAGGAGGAGGCATTCTTGAAATTGAAGTTGAAAATATATTACGTGTGGACGGCCATATATCGGCGAATAGTGTTGATTCGAAGCAAACCGGAAGTAGTGGTGGCAGCGGTGGTAGTATTTTGATAACAACAGGCGCCCTCACAGGTAGTAATGGCAAAACTTAGCTAACATTACAAATCTAATTTATACTATGTTATATTATGTAATACTTTATTTCAGACAACATAACTTCATATGCATATAAAGAAAATGAATAAGAAAGAATAAAAACATAAGACCTTAACGAAATCCTATGATATGATATCATCATATATTATTATATAACATAATCATGTTATTATATTCAAACTCAAATTCAAATTCAAATGACATTTATTCAATAATGATATATATTAAAATGTCGTTTCCATGACAGGTGGTCACACTGGAGCATTCGAAGTAACAGGGAGTGCTGGTGTCGGAACTGGAGGAAGCGGATCTGGTGGTCGGATCGCAATCTACCACACAAGCAACGTCACTCATGATTTCTTTCAGGGAGCTTTCAACATACATGGCGGCACAGTCAGAGCGCCAGCAGAATCCGGGGCTTCTGGAACAGCGTACCTCAAGCACATGGACACTGATCATGAAACGCTTATTGTTGACAACAATGGACGTAGCCCCATAGATGACCAAGTTGAAAACATTGGAAGACGGCTGGATCTCACAAATCCTAATGCTAACCACAGAACTAATAGTTTCACGTCTTCATCTGGAATTACAATTACAACCAGCAGATCCCCATACAATAACGTATACTATCCACACTATTACTGGCTTCAATATCTGTTTGATCAAACTTTTAATTCTGGTCATACAAATTACTATTTAGCATCATCGTCAACTGCTACATTGACTGTTGATTTTAGTATCGTTAAGTTCATCAATGTTTTGCGGATTTATCCAGTCTGCAGATATCCATCTAAATTCCGAGTAGGTTGACATAATATTTTAATAATATTTAATTAACCATTTTTTAAATGTTTTTCACTTCTGTGGTAATACATAAAATTCGATATTAATAAATCACCACATTATTTGGTACATAGTGTAGGTTTATGAATTTATTTATTTATTCGATTTCCAATATTAGCATCTTCTATAGAGTTAACGATGATTACAATCTATTTTTGTCTCAATGAATGCAGGTGCGAGCAGAACATCTTGGTGATACGAGTTATCTAACTAGCGATTATATACAGCCAAGTTTAAAGTGCAAATACGGGATGTACCTAGAATTGCCAGTACGCCGTAACATTAATAAGGTGATAGTGGAATTGGTGGCTACAAATACGTATGCAGGGTTATCTGAAATTGAGATATTTGAAGATGGTACATATGGATATGACAGGTATCATAATGAATTTAAAACAATGATAGAATGACTTAAATAATGTCTTCACAACAGTAAATTCAAATTTAAACATGATTAATAATTAATAAATTTCGAACTACAAAAATGTTAAACTAAGATTTCTCGTCCATAAATGAATGACAAAAAATGTTTCGATCAAATAATGTGCCAAAGCTAATTATGAAGGATCGAAACATTAGAGATTTACAAATAAAATAATAACATAATGATATTGGTATAATTTCATTTGGTTTGAATGTAATATTGTAAATTGAATTCGTTTTTACTAATCCACAATAATAGATTATACGTATGCGACATTTTGTGTGCTGTCAGCTACACGTCATCCGGTACCGTATTACGTTATTATTCCTATTATACAAATAGTTCTATGAAACAACTCAAGGACGATTACAAACATAGGCCTATAAGGCACGAAATATCACATCTTCTCAATGCATATCCGACATTCTATTTTCGACAGATATAAGTTCCGTGAGCTGGATAGTGCTAGAACTTGGATAGAACCAGAAACAGGAACCAAAGAATACAAGTTCGATCAACTTAGTATAACTGGTGGTGCGCATCTTGCAATAATGCCATTGGGGAATTTGTATGATAATGTTGATGTAGAAATTGGAGAACTGATAGGTGACACCACAGGTAATGTGAAATTATCTGTCTCTTATACACATTGTAATATATAATATATAACATATATCATATATAATATATATAATATAATGTACTATAATATAAATCAAGATAGCCGTTAACACTGTTAATTTATTTATAAATCATCAAAAAAGTGTACAGTTTTCGAATAAAGGAAAAATGATACATCGTGTAGCATAGCTCTCTCTCTCTCAACGAATGTTGTCCTATAAATAAGTACATTGTGTAACAAAATGCCTCCGACGTGATTCGAACATTCGACCTCTCGCTGACAACAGAGGCTTCATGGTTGATCAGATTCAAATAATTGTCAGGTACACTGCATTACACAATGGGCGACTGGAAAAAATAGTAGCATATAATATAAATTATGATAGACGTTAATACTGTTATGTTATATATACATCATACAGTGTCCTAATAAAGGACAAGTGATACATCGTGTAGCATCGCTCTCAACGAATGTTGTCCTATAAATAAATAAATCAATCAATCAATTAATCAATCAATATACTGTGTAATAAATGACCTCCGACGGGATTCAAAACTATGACCACTCGCTGTCAAGGTTTTTTTTTTTTGTATATTTTTTGTTTTTTCTCGGCTTATTTAAAAAAAATAAACAGATATATTTTTCTTTGCGAGGTCTATATATATCAAGTATCTTTGACCTCCAGGAGAGCCTTGTAACTTTGCTTATAGATGTATATATCGGAGTGCCCGTACAGGCCTAAAAACTTCGATCAGAGCATGCCTTTGTTATCTTCACAGCAGACCAAAGAGATCCCCATAGCTGATTTGGTCGCCTGGAGCGGGTGTGTATGTGTGTGTGTGTGTGTAATGTTTAAGTTTGACTTTCAGGGCATCCTATAACTCAAAAACATTATGCCTATACTCGCAAAAATGCCCTGTACATAATGCTAAAGAGTGGGCCCAGAAAAGCACTCAGCTTAAAAATGTTATATCTGGACACAGAAGGTAATAGCATAATGCATACTCCAAGTATTGAAATGCATGGCATCGTGTCGGGATTCAATATTTCGGCATTAATTTTGTCATCATCAGGAATGATTCTTGATGATGAGATAATTAATGTCAAAATATTGAATCCCGACACGATGGCGTGCATTTCAATACTTGGAGTATGTATTATAGGCCTCTTATCTTATCTGAGATTAATCAGTGGACCTTTCGGTTGAAGGTAGTAGCATGACTCAAAATAATGACTAATTCCCAATGGTAAGCCTATTTTAAAACAATGTAGGTCTATTGGGAAATGGTAACTTGTTCAAAATTTAACCTCTTATCACTGCCATCTAGATGAATTGAGTGTTTATACCTCCATTAATAGATAAAGGTCTGGCCAACCGGTGCGGTTCCGACGGCCCTGATTATCCCTCTTTAATGTATAATGGCGGACGTGATTTCAGTTAGAGCCAAAAATGGCCCCAATGGTCTCTGAAAGCCACAGGGACCCGGCCCCGGCGTTACGCCACTAGCTGGAAAGTAGCAGATACAATAATAGTTCAATGTCACAATAAACATTGTTTTATTAGATTTATTTATAGATCTGGGGCCCCTGGAGCTCGGGGGCCCAGGTTCAATGAACCTGTTAAACCTGCGATAGTTACGCCACTGCACTCGTTGAAACGAAAGTTGAATTTTAGAAACTTCTCCCAGCACGTTTCTTGAGCCAGGAATGTGACGCTCGCTTTAAATTTGATAGTGAGAGTTTATATAAAAATTAATAATACATAATATTGTTTTGAAAAAAAAAATAAATATGTGTATATGTAGAATTATAGATATTGAGATAAAAAATATAAAACTATAATCACTAATAATGCTGTATGTTTCCATTTAGGTTTCATCCACATTGGTTATGCTCAGTCATTGTATATAGATGTCACTCATCCTGATGTACCATTTAGTAGTCGTATTTATGAGTCTGGTCATCTCCATCAACCGAAGAGGGCGTTCTTTAAAGGTGTTTCAATGAAAGCGTCTGGAAAGGTTATAATTCGTGTTTATATCATTACATTCCACTTTAATGTTCAGTGCAGTAGATATGATTAATTAAGAACAAGTAGACCCTTATAGCTTACGGGCCATGTGATAATGACATATCTTCAGTACCTGTAGTTAATTCAATCAAACTTCTTTACCAAAGTTACCGTAACTTATTTAAAGTACCAAGATATTTATATTTTCTGTCAGTAATAAAGTGATTCGCATTAGCTCTTGCAATTTTAAATACTCAGACATATCTGACAACGCCCACTTGTAGTCGATCTCATTTATTTCCCTTCCACTGCGCTCCACTCACAAAACAAGTTATATGATTATTCTTCAGGTAACTGGGATAGAAGATGTTTTCGTTTTTGATGGTGGGTATGTCTTCGTAGACACAAACGCCAGTTTTGGAATCAACAACTCCGATACGCAGTTTCATATGTCAACACTTCACGTGCAAGATGGCGGTACCTTTGAAATGTATGCGTACGATAAACATATTGGTATGAGTATTGACGTCCAAAACTTTACGGTAAGTTTACGCAAACTTGTGGTTTTATGAAGGTAAAAGGTAAAAATGTTTTATTTATATAGCGCATTGTTATGGTACCTTGTTCGCTGTGCGAGATCGGTAAATGATATACAGTATATAGGTATATATGTATTATATGTTATGTAATATATATACTAAACGGTAATGACTTAAATACGTGAACACTAACATTTATTGCAACGAATATACGAATATTTCGAATTCTCTTCTAGTCTCTGTCAACGCTTGACATAAAATAAGGCCTCTCTCTCTCTCTCTCTCTCTCTCTCTCTCTCTCTATAAAGAAAAGAATTAGTTTTATGAAAGAGCATCTTGTAGAAAAATTATCATACGTTTGAACAAACCAGTATTGTTAAGTAAATATGAAAAACATTTCCTCCTATTTTATAAATTAGGAAAATAGGCCTACAGTATACATGGACAGATTATCTATATTAATTCTGCTAATCGCCACCGCGTACCTTCACCTATCTCCTCTGAAACCGCTAGCAGGAATGTGCTCATATCTCATACACTATGGGGCTTTCTTATGTCACGACCACATTCCGCTACTTTTCAAGGCTGGATATTGGATAACAACGAAAAAACAGCCAAAAACCACCGAAAATCAGTACCTGTTTTGCCATGTTTCGCAAGTTGTTTACGTCACAATCAATCAATCAATCAATTTATTAGGAATAACACCTTAAGATCGGTGGCACACAACAATAATAGTTGTGCATCCAAATTAACAATTTTTACAGACAGTGAAGTAAATTTGAAAGTAGGCATATAAAAAAAACAATTAGAAATAATTTGTTTAACTTAATGCTAAACAAAACCGAGAAAATTAATTAACGTAATTGATAAAAATTCAAACAGGCCAATAAAAATCCCAAACCTGCATATCAAACAAAAGCAACATATAAAATAAATTCAGAATTAAAAAAGAAAGACAAACAAATGTCAAAAGTGGTACCATGTCAATGAAAAATTGCTTATTAGGATAAATTATTTATTGAATTATGGAGAGGATTGATATATTTCGGACAATCTGAATGAATAATTATAAGATCCTTTAGTATATAATAATGAGATCGGTAGCATACACAAGAAAAAAAAGCGGTGCATCCAAATTAACCATTTTTACAGACAATGAAGTAAACTTTAAAAAAAGGCATAAAAAACACACAATTTAGATATGAAAAGTTTAACTTAACTAAATAAAAAAAAAACTTGAGATTAAATTAACTAAGATAAAGATTCAAACACACCGATAAAAAATCACAAGTCTGTAAATCAAACAAAGGCAACAATTAAGAATATATTTATAATTAACTATGAAAGATAAACAATTGTGTCAAAATTAGCACCATATGTCTCAATGAAAAATTGCTTATAACTAAACAATAGAAAAATATTAAATGTTTACAAAGATAACATTTATCTTTGTTAACGTAAATACAATTAATCACATCTATTCTGTACTGCATTGCATAGGTCTAAAAAAGTCGAGGCAGGCCGTAAAAAGAACCAGTCTACGTTTCGACGTAGCTTTATTACGTCACCGCGCCGTACTGTGACAGGCATGCTGTTCCCATTACATTAAATACACGGATATTATTGTAGTTTTATAGCTCAAAAACATCAACAATAAATGGCATGTTTTAGAAGTCGATCAGGTAAAAGTAAAGATACACCTGGGAACAAGCCATGATATAACCTCGGCATACCGGCTAGCCCAGGGCCTAGGCTACTACATACACAGGCCTAGGCTTGTCATATGCTCTAGCCTAGCCTAGCCTATAATTTCGATGACAGATAGGCCTCGACCTAGAGGCCTAAGGCTCAGGTTTAGTTAGCATACCTAGGGCCTATCCTCTGTCTCTCGAATCCGGTTCGATTTGGATAGGCCTAGTGCATTAAGATAGATAGCGACACTAAAATTTTAGTTTATGGTCAAGCCAGCTCCATCAATACCTTGAATTTATGTTTATCTATGGGTGCTTTTGAATGTCAGTAGTTCGGATAGATAGCCTTAGTTTAGGCCTACATGCATCCACCTGGATTCAAGAGAAATATCTCTCATGCCTAACAACTAGGCTAGGCTACTGTATGCTATACTTTCACTAAGAGGGTAGGAACAACAGGGGAAGATCCATCAGGGAGAGGGACGTCACAGGGAAGGGCTACCGCCCCGTTCTGCCACTTTAAAAAAAAAAAATTTCAATGCAATATACAGCATGTGCTATTCGCTTATTAAGTTATTCTGAAACTGTTGCACCCCCCCACCCAGGGGTGGCGCCAGGATTTGACCGACAGGGGAAGGGGGGCCAAGGTCCCCAACGGGGGGTCGTTGCCCCTACGAGGAGTCAGATTTCCCCGACGAAACCAAAGTGGGCGTGGTCGAGCTTCGATTAAAAGCTTGTTTAGAAAGTGGTCCTGGGGGCGAAGCCCCTGAAAACTTTGACAATTTAGGGGTTTCAAATTGTGCTTTTTCTCCCCGACGGGAGGCCAACTCTCCCTGACGGAGCCCAGGCCACCCGTCCCCCTGCTGGCACCACCCCTGCAATCTTTTGGTATAGTTACCGTATCGGTATTTGCGAATTTTATTTATGAACGTATATAATCAATTAATGCCAACATAATATCCAATATAATAATATATCGCACCTACAACAGTCATTAGAGTCATTCAGCAGAAAACGTGTTTACGAATTATCAAATATATTTTTCACGACTCACAATAGCAACACAATCTTTAGATTAGAATGCCGTGTACGACGGTCGTAGTGTTATTTTTTTCAAAAAATGTCCTAATATTGGGAG
>NW_022753015.1:1106406-1135486 GCF_011630105.1 Anneissia japonica
GGTGCTTCGCACCTCGGCTCAGTCTTTCATACCGAGTGAGGCCACCCCCTAAAAATATTGTGATATATACTTATTTCCAGGTATATGGAGGAGGCCATTTCAAGTCAAACGACCGTCTTACTGTAAATGTTTCACATTTGATGGCTGTCTACTCCGGTGGGAAGATTACGCTAGACCATGGTGGTTATGAGACTGTTGAAAACAGGGGGTTAGGATTTAACCCAAATGAAGGCCCAGGACAAGGATATGGTAAGAAAGAAAACAAAATGTGTGAAATTTAATATTGATCATACCATTATAACAACCGATGACTGCTACAACAATTGATTATCAAAACTAACATTAAAAAATGGTGGATTGACTTATAAAGCAATTAGTAGAGCTGCTTGCGTCAGACACTAGCGGAAAATTATTAAACTTATGTTAGATTTAATGCATCAAAAATTTTTTTCAAGCATTAAATCTAACCTTCGTATAATAATTTTCCTATAGTGTACTATGCGCAGCTCTACTAATAGGTTATTATCAGTTGACTGGAACAGTCCTAGCAGAGTCCCCAGCTGGCAGGTTAACAGCATGACCTCTTATTTGTTATTAAATTTTATACAATGCGTCATACTTGAGACACATAACAGAGAGTAGTGCCAGTATGTGCAGAAATCTGAACATTGGTGCACTGTGTTTAAAAAATGGAACAAATGAATGGTATATAAATAGTAGAAATTATTATTATATTTTCAGTGTTATAATTTGTAATGGAAAGTAAATTTGGTGGTTATAGAAAAATAGAAAGAATGCAAGAAAAACAGTTTTAAGATGAACTATTTAAAAATCGATATTAAAATATTATTGATTTACTTTAATTATGTTTATAATTGTTTTTTTGCGTTTATCGACTGAAGTTTAATTCAAGTACAGATATGATGAACATTTTGAATGAATGAACGTTTCAAATGCAAATGTTGATGAAAAATTTATTTAGGTGCTACCTCGGGAGGGAGCGGTGGTGGACATGGCGGTAGTGGTGGAAGAGGGAGTGGACAGTCCTCTGTTGGCTTGGCGTACGGTTCTATATATGAACCTGTTGATTACGGAAGTAACGGAGGCTATGGTCAAAATTACGGTAACTTTTTTCCTCATCAAAATAATTACTTGATTCAGGCTCAAGAAAAACCACAATTCGTTGGGGAGAAAAAAAATTATATGTATTTTGTACATATTAGTAGAAATCGATTAAATAAGCCTTTGAATCTCTTAAATTGTCAAAATCTTCGCCCCCGGACCACTTTCGAAACATTTTAAGCAACGCTCTACCATGCCCACTTTGTTCTCATCTAGGAAATCTTCCCCCTCGTTGTTACTATTTCTTGCAATTTTAAATCTGGTTCACAACAAGAACTACAGCTTTGTTTTTCACACGATGAATCCATTGATCGCATAACACAAACGGTGTAAAAACTATACATATGATTTTGTGAAGGAGTATTCACTAGAATAAATATCAGCCTACTAATTCAGTATTACAAAAAGTACATATAAACGGTGTCTTGAGCAAAATACTACTACAATAGCTTAACATACATGAAACAGAATACACGTCTTGTTGAAACCCCATCGAGTGGGCGAAATCACACTTAGTAGTATTGATTGTTTTAAACAATATGTTTGAACCAATTCACCAACATAACAATTATCAATTTGACTTTACAGGCAATTTTTTATTCTGTTAAGCGTAAATTTATTAATAGTCATTTAAAGTTAACGCTTTATCCAACTTAAAGTTTCTATGTATGTTGTTTATACTAAGTAACTAAAAAGTTAGGCAATTTCTTGCATTTTACTATTTTAATATTAACATCGTTCAACTTTAGGACAACTCTATTTTGGAGAGGAACAATATGGAAATGCATATATCCGTAGAGATATTGGAGGACGAGGAGGCGGCGCCCTTCATGCAACTGCACGTCACATGATACTCGATGGTAGAATATCAGCGAATGGTGAAGATGCTGACAGTCAATATTCTGGTATATTTTACTTGTTACTTTATTTCAAAAGAACTCGCTTGAATCATGTTCCCATATCGTACAGTATCTTTACTAAATTGCATCACTTACTAACCCGTGAATTACTAGGTCTAAAACATGTTTAATTATGTATACAGTATATTTTTTATGAGCTTTTAAAAATTTGTTGGAAGATATTATTATATCCGAAACGGCAGAAGACTTAATTTCAAGCGATTGTAAATAAAGGTTTCGTTACTGTCCTAAAATAGAATCCACAATATCAATTGATAGAACATACTTCTTATGTACTGACGATCACAAAGAACAAGATTATCTATGGAAATAACACTACTTTTAACTTTGCTGAAAGTAGGATCGGTTTTGATTTCTGATGTACTAATGTAAGTAAATCACTTAGATACTGTCATTGGTCGATGCAACCTATATAGTAGTATTTGGAGATAGATGCTTTTCTGGGCCTACTGAAAGCCAAATTCAAGGTCTTCGCGATAGCCTCATTAGGTACTTTTTCTCAACTATCAGTGATAGGCCTATAGCTTCGATATTGTTGTTTATTGTATTCCTATCTATTGTGCTTCGCCACTCAAGCAAGAACAACCTCGACGCAACCAATCGACGCATCAATGGAACAAATTTAAAATTTCAATATTGTAATATATAATCTTTATATTTGCACCATGCGACTCCTTATTTTAAGTTGAATAAAATGAGTTGTATGATGTAGATTATAGAGAGTAATGACAAGTAAGTTCTTGGTATGAGCAATATACAAATCTCTTTTTATTTAATTAAGAATTTCATTTAATCTTTTTGTTGCTTGTTGATTATTTATATTTGTTTATCTTGGACGCACCGCTAAGTATTGTCTGACGTGTTCCACTGTTATAAAAGTGTTATACATATATATATCGTAAATGTGGCAGCAGTAGGATCTAATTTACCCGATAATTCGACATCAGACCAGGGTAACGACGGCTCAACAATCAGACATACTAGGCTGTCACAATCGTCACAACACACAAAGAAATTATCACCTAATTATTAACTGATGATATAATTTTGTTATAATAATGCATTTCTTCGCTATATATCATACTGAAGGTGGTGGGTCAGGTGGATCAATTTGGATAGAATGTGAGGAATTTGATGGTTATGGCATAATTTCTGCGATTGGAGGTGATACTAATGCCGGTGGTGGCGGCGGCGGGGGAGGCCGGATAGCTGTAAGTTACCATGACAAGAAAAATTGGAATGGAACTATCTTTGCGCATGGAGGTTCGTTTAAATTATTATTCACTCAAGTTTACTTTGTTTATTTTTATTTTTTTTTATAGATTTTTAGTTTCAAAATCTTAGTCCTCTATATATTGTTTGCGTTTTTATGTATTGTATTCCTTATTGTCATTTTTTACAATTTGATATTTATAACCGTGCAACATGAGAGAAATCCTAAAAATCTGTACATTTCTCATAATGTTTCAGGTAATAGCAATACTGAAGTCGGTGGATCTGGAACAATTTACTTACAAAAGTACCACTTTGAGAGTAAAGTACCAATCCATCGAATACTCAAGATCAACAATAATGGACTACCCTATCCAAAGTCTCCTGACAAAAGTGAACCACTTCGACATCTACTGGATGGAAAATATGAAGACATCAGTAAAGCCGGTGGAATTACGTGGTTATGGCATAACTCAAATGACTACTACTTTGACGAGGTAAATACAATGTAAAATTTGTTAGACCCTTTTTTGTCATTTTGTCAATTTGTTTTGCAAACAGTACTTTGTAAGAATGATATCATTCTCTATTTTAGATGATTATTAAAAGATTGTATTGTATTAATAAACTCTGAATTAAAATAAATGTTGAATTATCTCACTCATAGTTCCATCTGCACGGAAATTCGCACGTAGCTGTCCTTAGCAACACAACATCAGACAATGTAGAATGTCGTGGTGGCGGTTTTTACGGTGACAGAAGTGGGGTCATTCACATTGGACAAAACCAGACTGTGTCATTTAAATTTGTTGACATATATTTTGCTGCCAATGTATTCCTGTACAGGTAAGCCTAATATCAATATTCAACTTTCTAAGCCAACAATATAAAAGCAAATATAAAGCTAAAAATATGTTTAAGCAAGATATTTGTACTTGGTAGAGTACGGTACAATAATTTACCTATATTTTATCATAATGCAACAGCATGTGATGCTTCACGAATGCATGCGCCACTTGATGTTAGAATAGACTTACTTGATAATATATACAGCATGTTATATACCCTTTAATCCTCATTTTGGATGGGATGTATTTGTACCCATATTATTGCAAATTCTTGCAATACTAACTCACTTTTTTCTGGTAATCTACAGGAATTTTACATGACCATAGGTCTATTTGCATTTAATATCAACTTGTTTAACGAATTAATTTAGATATGGTCAATTTGAACTGCCACCAAGACTAAGCTTGCGTGACGTCTGGATGGAGATAAATGGAACTCTTGCAGATATCGAAGATTTCAATGTAGACTCTGGTGGAGAACTTTATTGGTGGTCATATGGAAGATCTCGAGACCAACCAACCGGTACATTCCATGCAGTTAATATGACAGTGCGAGCGAATGGAAAATTTGAGCTTCTGACTGTAGATGGTGGTAATATGATGACGTTAAATCTGACAGATTTTCAAGTGAAAGGAAGTGGTTACGTGAGGACGAATCAACTGCATCTCATAGCAACCAACTTAACAGTTGATGTTGCAGGTTGGAATATTTATGTACATTGTACTTTTTCTGTCAATGTCAGGTTTATTTTGTTTTCTTTCATGTAAATCTGGAAGAGTTATCTTGTTTGGTTTATTAATTTTTACAGGTGATATGCATGCTGATTTCGGTGGGCATTCTCCTGGTGCTGGTTCAGGTAGTGGCATGGCTAAATCAGGTAGCCTAGAGTCAGGTAGTGGTGGTGCACACGGTGGCCGTGGAGGTACAACATTAAATGGAATTTACTCCTCATTTGCTTATGGATCACTTTACGAACCAATTACAATGGGAAGTGGAGGTGGTTATGGAGGTTCTGGAACAGCTGGAAATGGAGGCGGTAAGGTTCATATCATTAACATTAATCTTTCATTACTAACAAAAATAGTAACTATTTTCTATTTATGCAGATGTTAATACACACATTTAAATTATTTATTTGATTTATTAGGCACAATGCTACTTGAGATATCTGATGATATGCGAATAGAGGGCAGTCTCCATGTTAACGGTAGAGATGGATCTGGTAAAACTGGAGGCGGGGCCGGTGGAAGTATCTTAGCTTATGTAGGACATCTTGATGGAAGTGGAATAATACAGGTTAATGGTGGCTCAGGTTTGAAATAACTTAATACTATCATTTTAAATATATATTACTGTATTAATAAAATGTTTCGTATTTAACAAAAAACATGAAATTAAGACTTAAGTTTTGTTGTAGTGGAGTATTTCTACCAGAATAACTAAGTTAAATATATTTATATGTTTCACGAATATGCTATGTTATAAAAACAAGGATCCAGCATATTTCTTATAAAAACTATTCGATCGAGGCCTACTCATTACCATAACAACAATATTTTTGTAATCAATTAATTTAGTGATTTCGAATACAGTATATTCAGGTTTTACCTCAATTAATATTTTTACATACAGGCTATTCATCCGCTGGTGGTGGTGCAGGTGGTCGAATGGCTATATATTCTAAGCGAGAAAACAACTTCAATGGTGAATATCAATCTTATGGTGGCTTTAGCAATGGCAAAGTAAAAGCTGGTGCAGGAACTGTGTTTCTTGAGGATTTATCCAACCCCGAGCAATTTAAGAGGAAACTATTTATTGATAACGGCGTGATTAATGACTCCAACAAACCATCTCGATTTGAAAAATATTCAGTTTTAAATATGAAAGGAAATAACATCGGTTATACTTCAAGAACATATACAACATACTCCGGTGTAACTGCCTCTACTACCGGTACACCGTATTATTATTATAATAATAATGAATGTAATTTTAAAAACGTCTTTTCTGGAAGTAGTTCTTACTATTGTACAAACAATAACGCTCCTACCATCAACATTCAATTGCCATTTAAGCTGTATGTACATGCATTACGAATTGATCCTGTCTGCGGTAGGTAAGTAAATCATCTGTCATGAAATTATAACGCTCCACAAAAAATAATTCGTTGATTTGATGTTGGTTGTTTGTAGCAAGATAGATGTTATTATGATTATTATTAAATATTGTTTGGAGGTTTGCATGGCGAAGTAATAATATAATTTTAATGCTTGCGGTACACCACATAGATAGTTATATAAAGAACTGTTATTTCTTAGGAATGTCTCGACTTTTCGATCGTCGTCATATTATTATCATCATCGTCGTCGTCGTTGCTGCTGCTGTTGCTGTTTCATTGGCTTTTCCTAGCAGTATCAGGAAAAGCCATTGTTTTTGTTCTGTTTTTTTTTTCTTGCATATATTTTCTTATCTTTTTGCACAAGGTTTTTCTGCCAGCACTTTGGTTATTTTCCATGCTTGGATCCTTTCCAAACTTTGTCCAAACATAGACCATATACCAAAGATGTGCCGCATAAAAGTTAGTGACAATCCGGGATTGGTGTGGATGTGAGGACCAATTAAAGGGATTTAAGGGCAAACACACAACACCAGTTGAAACTTTCAGGAAAATTTATCCAAGTTAAGGGGAAAAAATTATTGTTTTGCTGACGATCCAATGTAGGGTTTAAATTTTGGGGTCATTTCAGTTTCTGACTTCCCAGGACTAAATATCTCCTTTCAAAACCAATAAGTGGATTTAAATGAAACTTTCTATAATAGTTTGTCATGGTCCAAAGAAGAAATGATTTTGGTGATGATACAGAGTAAGGTGTGGATGAGGACCATTCAAAGGGAAACGTCCCAGACCAGATATAACAAAAACTGATCAGCTGATCTAAGTGAAACTTTGGAAATTTTAACCGAGTTACAAGGAAGAAATTAATTAAATTAAAAAGGGGTAGTTGGATCTTCATGGGTTATAGAGATTCTTTTCTTTTTAATTGTCCTAACCATTTTTTATAATGTAAATTGTGGTTGAATAAATAAATTAAATTAAATTAAATTAAATTAAATAAAGACCCAGACCGAAATATCTCAAAAAACTTATTGATTGGTGAAACTTTTCACAATAGTTCATTCTAGTCCAATGCAGAAATTATTAAATTTTGGTGTCAATCCAGAGTAGGACTACTCAAAGGGAAATGTCTCGATATACCAAAACAGATCTACTGATTTGAATGAATTTTTCTGGATAAGTCTAACCATGTTACAAGGAAGAAATTACTGAATTTTGGTGACGTCCCAGACCTAAATATCTCAAAGACTCAGCAATGGATCTAAATCAAACTTGACAGTATCGTTTGTCATGGTCCAAAAGAAATTATTTAATTTTAGTGACGATCCGAAATAGGGTGTGTATATGAGGACCATTTATATGTAAACGTGCCATACCAGATATCCACAAAACTGATCAACTGAAACTTTCTGGAAACTTTTACCATATTTCAAGGAAGAAAATCAGTGAATTTTAGTGACGATCCAGAATATGGTGTGAATTTGAAGGTCATTTAAACCTAAATATTTCAAATAAGTTATAAATATCTAAATGAAACTTTCTAGAATAGTACTCAAGGTAGATGAAGTAAAAATGAACTGATTGGCTCATACACGCAATGGTTATGAGTCTCCATGTACCTCGTTCTTACCATTATTGCAGATGTAGTTCGCATCTCACTACAGTGGTAAAGATGATTTCATTGTTAATTTCTTTTCTTTACTTTTTAATTTTCTTCAGTAGTATTTCATAGTATTTAGTATTTTTGTGTGTGTACAGGTACTTTTTACTTTATACTTTTTAATGACTTTTTCAACATCACTTCTCATAGCAATGAGGAAAAGCAGTGTGTTTGGTTGTACAAAACATGCATAGTTATTAGTCTAGTTATTATTGGTTTTGTTATTGTTCTTGGTTTTGTTTCTTGTTGCTATTATTTACGATTCTATTTTAGAACGACATCTTACAAAGTCTCAAGTCTGGTCGCAGGTGATACTGTGGTTCACACACCTGGTTTCGTTGATACAACTGGCTGCCAATCTGATATTGGTGACGGCAGACAATTGTACGGTGTGACATTTATTGATCGATACATTGACACGGTAAATATCATTGTATGATTTGTTTTATATTTGTAACCTCTGCCAAGAAGGTTATGTATTCAGCTCATTTTCTCTGTTAGCTAGCCTACTAGACCAGGTTTTGTACTGTGTGCACTCTGGGGTCCAGAAAATTCTACTTAAATATTATCGCAGTCGCTGGTTGTAGAGAGTTGTCAATCTGTTCTGAGCATTCATGTTTCTATATGTCGCCTATTAAATGCACAAATAGGAAAGTCAGATAAACAATTTGGATCAAAGGTCTAATGTCTGTCCAGCGCAAGTACACAACAAACAAATTACAACTTTTAAATTCAACAATAAATAAATATTTATTTCTTCTTTTTTAACAATAAACAATACAAACATAAAATATAACATGGATCATTCAATAGCAACATATACGTATAATCAACAAATATATCTCGGATAACATTACTCAACAATAGTTAATGAATTAATCTGGAAAATTGTGACCACAATCTGAATGATTTTGTCCTCTATATCTCCATAGCAATTATTAATAATAACTACCAGTATAATTTATTTTATTTTATTTCGAACATCATCCAACAACAAAAAGCCAATTCCAGGATGCCTTAAATACAATACATATAAATATAATTTACAAAAATGTTGCGAAGAGAAACATCCTAGGCTTGAAATTGCAGGTACAAAAAATACAACAAATATATAAAAACATACAAATGCAAAACAAGTGAATAATTAATTGATTAAATTACATTATGAAATTGGAATTGATAAAATAGAGGAACATTTTAAGCTAAAAATTGCAGATAAAATATAGAGATAAAAATACAAATAAATAATATCATAGTATATTATCATTGTTTGAATTATACTAAAGACAAATGTTCTCGTGATACTCTACATCCTATTGCAATTGCTGTGTTCCCACGTGAATGCCACCGATTCAATGTGTTGAGTATCCTCTTCCATTCTTGAGTATAGGTAGCTTTGATTTACTGTACACTTCATCATTGCCTTCTGCTTAAGTGTTCCATACGATAATTTATTATTTATTATATTATATTTTAAGAGGGTAACTCTTACAGCACAAAGCTGACTAGAAGAGGCCTTCTGAGTACAGTACAATAATACAAAACAAAAAGGTACATGAAACAAATAAGAAACAATAAATAAGACACCAGGCAACAGAGAGCAATGGGATCAGAAGAGGATTATTGATTAAGTTTGAGGTAGGATTTTAGTTGAAATTTAAAGCATGAGAGAGTAGAATCATTAAAGAAGGAGAGAGACTTAACGAGAGAAGTGGCTCCATAATGAAATGATTTTTTGAAGAGAGGTTAAGAGGTTAACATAGACGAGCTCCACCACGTTCAGCTATGAGCCTTGTTGGATTCTCTATCCTGAACAAAAACCTAAGGCCTAGGCTTATACAGTTTCATGCGTTCAATGCACACTGCGCCCCATGATAAGCTTAATATAATATTGCTCATCTCATGAACCTCACAGAATTACCTGTGGGTTCACTCAATCATGTGGTGGTAAATTTAAGAGTGATTCAAATTCTCGCACTCGTCATTTTATATGATCGGCGGGCAACGGATTTACGCAGATGCAAATTTATCAACAATGCAACAACCTTTTGTCATTGACTAAGAGCTGTTATTCACTGTTATTCAAGTGAAGTATCATACTATTTAAATATTAAGGCAATACGCATCTGGTAGGATAATATATTAAATTCTAATGTGACACTATATATGTGGTTTAATACAGTATAAAATTTTGCAAAAACTAAATGACCGGAAATGACCTTTGACACGTTTCAAGGCTTATATTCTGTACCTTCTTGTCAATGATCTCAAATTATTTAATCTTTATAATGCTTAAGAATTTTATATAATTAACATCCTGGATAGATGGATCTTCATCATAAAATAACAATAGTATTAAATGGGTCAATTTTAATGTGTTTTAACAGTTGTCATCTTTATAATCCACTTTGGAAATGATTTCATATATATTGCAAATATACAATTTTAATGAAATTTAAAAATATTAACAGTACATGTGGAGGTTTTTTTTTTGTGGAATATTTCTACCAAAATACTTTTATGTGTGCTACGAATATACTATATAATGTATATATTATAGATACAAGAATCCTGCATTTTGTCCCCCCCCCCCAAAAAAAAAAAATTAATAATAGGCCTACTTATTACCATTTTAATAATGGTTATCATCATATTCTTTTTAATAGTTATAATTTACACATTTACCAAAATGACAATATACATTATTTTTTTAATGGGTTTTATTTTATTTTTTTTTTATAGATAAAAGTGGACCTTTCTTCACCTCATATGGTATATCTCAATGAATTAACCATCTGGATTAAAGAATCACCTGAGGAATCCAACCAAATGTCGTATACATCATTATCAGAATCTGTCATCGTTGCTGAAGAGGAGGAAATGCACAATTTTGAGTTTGAAGAGGTAACATGATTAAACATAACGAATCAAACAATCACTTGGTTGAATTAAAGTTATGTATGCCTCAAAGCAGTGGTTCCCAAACTGGGTTCCGCGAAAAATAATTGAGGTCTGCTAGATTATTAGAATAATTTTTTATGATTTCTTGTCTTTACATCAGTGTAATCATGCCTTAATAGTGTGATCATGCCTTGTCAATTATTAAATACCTTTGACAGGCATGATTTCGTTCACTATCAATTGTTTTAATTGGCATTATATTTTAATTCCAATATTTTATTGGTCATCAGATAGAATCTTTTAAATTAGGTTTTTTATTAATTTTTTAAAGATGTTTAGTATAGGAGAGCCACTTGATAGTGGCAATCCTTGGGTAATACACATCTTGTTTCTCTTGTATTGCTTTTTCCTGGCTATTAAATAAATTTTTAAAAATAAGGAGGGATCCCTAAATTTGACCAAATTAAAAGTAAATGGCAGATAACAGAATATTACATTCAAAATTTTTGAGTCTGACTGTGATTTCGGGCCGTCTACAAGTGCCATAAACATAGAAATTTCCTACTTAGCCCCAACCAGGGTGGGATTGAGGTAGCGTAAATAAAAAAATACTGTCTGTACCCCTCCAAATTCCAAAATCTAAGATATTCGTAATTTGGCGAATCATTTCCTATCCATAATCTTATGGGCGGAGTATCAACCACGAGTCACCCTGAATTTTACACATTAAAAATTAAATGGGAGATGGGGATAAAAAAATTTGAGTCAGACAGTGCCGTTTCCAGCCATCTAAAAGTGGCATAGACTTAAAATATTTTGTACCTCAGCCCCAACCTTGGTGGGGCTGAGGTGGTTTCCATTTCGAATTCCAGGGTTCGCCACTGTTTAATGTTGTAATTTTGTTGCGAATCATCTTCTATCTGTAGGCCTAATCTTATTTTTGGGATATGGACAATGAGTAATATTTGGTCATAGGGGTCTGTGAAGATTTTGCCATGACCAGAAGGGTCCGCGAACACAAAAAGGTTAGGAACCACTGCCTTAAAGAACGTCAACTAGAATGTACACATTGTCAGAAATGTACACTATATGCTATGGTAAGTCACTTCCAACACTGTAACTTTAAGAAGTGTGTCTGCCACTTTGAAATACCTTGCTGCACCCTGGATCTTTATGAACAAGCCTCGACACTACATGGATCCATGCTATTGATGTATGATCAAGTAAGCCAATGTAGTTAAAACTATTATAAGCATCGTATAAATAACGCAATGTACAGAATCATATTACCTGCATGACAAATTCGTGACCACAACAAGCTGTTATATAAACAAAGATTACATTCATTTGGTAAGTATTGAATTATGAGTAAACAGCTGTTGCAAAATATTTGGATGGTTTTATTTTTAGATTGAAATTCGCGGAGGAGGATCACTCGGAGTTACTTCTAATACATCAAGTTTAAGAGTACATTCCATCAAGGGCGATGCACATGGTTGGTTGACGATTCGGAACTCCCAGATTTTTGAAGCAACTATGGAACGAGCCTTACTTCCATTTTCGATACTTACATACCCTGATTCTGATATTACTCTACCTACAGTACTTGATTGCAAGAGAGTTGACTTAATCATTCATGGTAAGTTAATAAGTCCTATGTAGTTTATTGTAAACTAGCCATGTTAATATTTACTTAATCAAAATATAACTTTTGGGGAAGTGGGTAAATTTATAATTATGCGTTCATGTGCATGTGACACTTTTTCATGTAGCATATTATATCCTATACAGTTCCACAGTTGTGTCGTCACAACACCAGGTGGCGCCCTCTGGACGTTGGTTACTGTTCAATTATGCCTGAATGCCTTCATAATCTTAATGGTTTAGAATTTGCTTTCTGGAATAGGCATTTTAATTTACCATCAAAATGTACTAAAAAACACAAAAAGCTTGCATTATATTAGTTATCGAACACACATTTAATCATCAATTAACATTTACAAAGAAAAATTAAGATACAACTTCTTAATAATTACGTTAGAAATTGGGATCAATGGTTTGTCAGTGGAGAAAATGGTGGCTGTTGAACACATTTTGTGTCGCCGATTGCAACGGAGTAGTACCACGTGGCATTGTGACATAATAATGTAGTAGTCTATAACCCTTGATTTGGAAAGGGTTGTTAATCATTGTACATTAAGTTGATTAATCAGTCCCTTTTTTTTTCAATATACATATATATGTCTGTTAATATTTATTCCATTCAGGAGGACTTCATGATGTGGAACGACTTACTATCAGCACTGAATGCCAAGTAACTTTAGAACATGAACATGACATTCGATTTAACATCAATCACCTTGATGTTAAAACTTTTGGTGATCTCTATATTAATCATAATAGTTATGGTGAGACATTGATTACAGGCACAACGCTGAACATTCGTAGCGGTGCTAAGGTATGTACACAGGCTTATTTAGACCTATATCATGATCTTAGTTATCTTCGATTAATGACCAATATTTATTTTTTTGTAAAAAACGAAAAAAAAACATGGTTTTATGTGCTTGTTTGGCAATTTACTTAGTAGAATAATAATTATGGTGGGAAGCGGACTTAACTAAGTCCGCTTCCCACCATATTATTCTACTATGTATGCTTAATTAAGGATTGTTTATTCTCTCTCACCACTATCTCAATACTTGACCGCTTTGTTCTCTGTGGGATTACACTATTGTATATTACAGAATAAACTATTAGATAATTGGCTTTTAATCCATCTACATCACAATTGTATTGCTTATGTGCAGTTACAACTTCCAACAGCCAATCTTGTGCACTCTGTAAACCTGAGGCCATAGGACTGGCCGAAAGTTTTGGAAAACAGTGTTCTGTAGTGTACATGCCTTGTCATATTTTTTTTGTTTCAATGATATATATACTGTCTCTTATACACATCTAGATGTGTATAAGAGACAGGTATAGGTAGCTTTGATTTACTGTACACTTCATCATTGCCTTCTGCTTAAGTGTTCCATACGATAATTTATTATTTATTATATTATATTTTAAGAGGGTAACTCTTACAGCACAAAGCTGACTAGAAGAGGCCTTCTGAGTACAGTACAATAATACAAAACAAAAAGGTACATGAAACAAATAAGAAACAATAAATAAGACACCAGGCAACAGAGAGCAATGGGATCAGAAGAGGATTATTGATTTATTCCGGAGATGTCCGGATAGTTCTTCTGTTCGATTCTGAAAATCTAAATCCGAAGAACAAATGCGTCTCATGCGCAATGCTTGGCTGTACGGAATGTTTTTTGTACAGTGCGGGGGGTGACAGCTTCTAGGGAGCAGGTACATATGCTTATCCGTGGGATTACGGAAGAGATCAGTTTTAAGTGCACCATTTTCCATGGTCACGGTGATGTCCGAAAAATCTACACTGCTTGTGGATTTGTTAGCAGTGAATTTGATTGTTAGATGAGCCGAATTAATGTTCAATAGGAACGCATCCAAACTATCTTCACCATGGGTCCAGATCATGAAGATATCATCAATGTAACGAAACCAAACATCTGGTTTCTTGGGCTGTAGGGACATGGATGGATGGGCGAACGAATGATTGCAAATCATTGTGATTGTTTGATTGACGACATGATTTAGTCATCTGCCATTTTGTTCCTCATCAATTTCAGACTCTATGAAATCACTATAATCCATGCTACATTACTAATGTTATGTTTCGTATCCTTTTAGTTGTTATCTAGTGACCTCAGCCTGCATTTTACCAACGTCAGTATTGAGCCAGCAGCTCTTGTAACAACGAAACGAAATTCTGTAACACAGAAGTTGATACGTGCTCATGGTATGCATATATTCATTTTTTATTATTACACACCTAAATAGATCCCTGTCATTTGAATAGTGGATTTCGTATCACATGGCATTGGCTATTTACCCCATTTCGTCACTCACCATGGATATTTATAATCATCAATTCACTTTCTTTCCATCCGTTTTTGCCCATTGCATGGTGCCTAGGAAACATATGACTTCATCCTAGTACAGTATTTTGATTGGTTAAAAAGATGTAGGACTGTTCTATTTAGAAAAATTTTAGATTTATTTCATAAAATATCAACTGATAAGAATATCCATTAAGAAAAAAAGGTAGATTTAAAAAAAATATATATCAAATGACAAGAATCTATTTTAGGTGTGTTATAAAATAAATAATGAATGTTTTTTATTCGAGCAATGGAAAGAATATTTTCATTCGTTGGAAGATTGACTGTTCCATTCCAGTCGACTCTGCCTCATTGAACGGAAAGTCATTCTTTCAACACATGAAAATATCCTTCCCATTGCGCTCATAAAAATTCATTATTTGTATAGTATTGCTTTGCACCTCAAAAGCTTAAAAGTTATTTGTTTAAAAGTGTGTTTAACAATGTACAATCTACAAAAATTACAAAAATAAGGTAATATGCCTACCAATTAAATCCACAAAACAATTCTCTTGAATACTTAAATGAAGCATATTACGACTTCTCGTCTGACACCAAAAGGCACAGTATGGTATATCCTAAAAATCGTATTAACAGTATTGCTGTTCATTTTAATATCATTCTTCAAGGAAATGGATTGGGATCTGGTGTGGGATCCTCAGGTAGTAGCTGCAGTGGTTCAGGAGCAGGCTACGGCAGTAATGGTGGCCAAAGTGAAGTCCAACCAAGAGTCGGTATCACACATGGCTCGTTTCTGACACCGAATGATATTGGTTCCGACGGCGGCTATTGTAAATTTCCATATCGCGGTGGCTTTGGAGCTGGAAGAATCTACGTCAACGTCACTGATACAATTGTTATTGATGGATTGATAGATGCAACAGGTTCTCCTTTTTTACTTAAAGTTTGTAGGACACGGGCGTACTTACCAAATTTCTCTTTTGGCATTAACGATATGATTCTATTTGAGCTATTAAACTTGAAAAAAAAGTATTCATGTGAATTGTTCAATTTTAAAGAAATTTATTGACGTTTAATTGAAAACTATGTTCTTCGACAATTAACAATAAAAATATATGATCACCCATGTTTACAATATACTAGGGCTACTAATGAACGACAATTTTAGCTACGTACGCCTACTAAAAGTGGTGTACTGATTTCATACTAGGTGATGCTTGGAGATCTCCGCGCAGTGGTGGCGGTAGCGGTGGAAGTGTATGGATTGAAGCAGCAGTTCTCCATGGAGATGGAATTGTAGATGCCTCTGGCGGGGATGGACATGGTCAATATGGCGGAGGTGGAGCCGGTGGAAGGATTGCAATATATTATGGAAATAATCATTTTATTGGTATGATAAGCAAATACTTAATAATAATAAAATAATAATAATAGTTGGATTTGTAGAGCGCATCATGCGAAAAAGCCTCTATGCGCTTGGTGATTGAGGTTTTTGAGTTGGACATTTAAAAAAAAAAAGAAAGTTGAAGTTATTTTATGAAACTAAAAAAACCTACTCCTTAAACTAAGGCATGGTTGATGTAAATTTTATATGAATGTTCATTTAATTTGTCAGACATGTTGAATTTTATTTCATTTTTACATCACGATGAAAAAGATGCATTTAGTGCATTAAGATTTTATTGAGAAGGAAAAAAAATTGTAAAATTAATTAATTAATATTACTGTTGAGTAGCCCAAAGAATTAGTTTATCCAAAAAAAAACACTCCAATAAATCTATTTAACCATTTAATTTTTTACATTTTAGGTGATTTCATAGCTGCAGGTGGAGAACATGGGTATGAAACAGGTGGACCTGGTACTGTTTATCTTCATAAACTTCAAGTAATGAATGGTTCACGTTTACTAGATGCAACCAGCAAAGAGGGTCAGATAACTCACGACTCAAATGTGACAGAGCCACTTACTAACAGGACGCTGTATATCAACAACCTTGGTCGTAAGCCAAGAGCAAAAGCGAAGAATTTAACAGACAACTACTCTGATTATTCCTTAGCAGCCGCGATCACGTGGTTGATCCCAGTTGAAAGATCAGAATTGGATTTGTCAAGGAATGATTGGAGTCATAACTTTACTGAAGACATCATTATAGATGAGCTCCACGTGTATGGTGCGGCACAGGTGGCATTCATTGATCCGCAGAATCCATCTGGATTCATGGATATCAGAATTGGTACCGCTAGAGGAGATCGCACTGGACGTCTGAACATTGGCTTCAACCAATCCTTGTACATGGCAAATGCTTTCCTACCAATGAATGTTGATGTGTACCGCGGAGGTGTGGCTACACTACAAGGAGAACTTGAAGCGGCAGGTGTGACGATCAATGTGGAAGGGGTTTTAGAAAATGCTGAAAACATCACTGTCAGTGACGGAGGTAAGCCTATTGATGAGTAGTATGTCAATGCAACACCATATTTCAAATCAAATAATTTTTATTGCAACATTCTTTCTGGATTTGGATATTTGCTGCTGTTGTTTAAACAAACTCAGTATTAAAATTAGTAGAGTTTAAAGCAAAAAATGATTATTAATAATAGTAAGTAATACGATTGTGTTTACAGTGGGTACAACAGTAACCTCTAATTAGTCATGATTACCAGCAATATTATAAGTTATATTGGTTTTAGTCATACTGTAGGTTATAGTAATTATATTTAAATCTATGATAACCTAAAAATTTAACCAGTCATATTTTTAGTATTGTGAAATATCTTAAATTTTTTTTTTCTAGGAACTGTTTACATGCATGAGATGGTTATGCTCGATGGCACACACACTGAAACACTCGATTTCAACGTTATTCATATTAGAAATAATGGAAACCTGATCACTAAAAATGGTCGGGACCGCAGAACACTCAGAGGCAACTATATCCAGGTAAAAATAATGATATTAGCGAATCGGTAGCAATTGTATCACAAAAGCATGTTCCAAAAGAATTGTTTTTAATAAAAATGTGCCAGTGTATTTAGAAAACAAAAAAAATACATTGAAGTGATATATGCTGAATGAGTTGGAAATATCATCAGCAGAGTGCTCAGTGGTAATCAACCCAGAGATAATTAATATATATAGATATATAATTGCTAGTTGATCTCAAAGTTGTTATATTAATAATTGTTGTTTACTATTACTCTTTAATTATTTATTCAACAATATTTTGAGAAGGTGGCTCAAACAGCAACGCTGACTTGAAGAGGCCCTCTTTCAAAACAATTCAAATACAGATATAAAATCCTAAAACTACAATGAATATTGGTATTGATATTTGTACTGATATTGATAATTAATATTATTGATATTTATAATTTGATTATTAAATTTGATCTTGGTATTAATATTGATATCATCAAAGATTTGTAAAGCTATTTTTAAGGTATTGCAGTATTAAATGGGAGGATTGTCTGTGACTGGATTACAGTAATTAAAGCCTAGATGTCATTAAATATTATAATAAATTATGTAATGTAACAATTCAAAGAAAACGTGGCAAAGTGTATTTATTTCTAATCCATATTTTTTGTAACTGCTTCTTTAAAAGGTTTATGGAGGCGGAACTCTCTCCTCAATTAATCTTCACTTGGAGGTTGGTCATGTGATTGTTGATACTAAAGGACGCATTTCAGCAGACTTTGAAGGATTTCCAGTTGGAGGTATACAACGTAGTCTGTCGAATACATATATATATATATATATATATCTGTCTCTTATACACATCTAGATGTGTATAAGAGACAGGTATGGGGGACGTGGTGGCGGTTATAAATATGGATCTTATGGAAGCGGTGGCACTCATGGTGGTAGTGGAGGTTGTCAGAACTCCAATCAACTTTCACCATCAGCATATGGTTCATTTACAGCACCAGTCGAGTTTGGTAGCGGTGGTGGTGGTGATCCAAATGTCCAGTGTAGTGGAGGAGGCATAATTTCGATGAACGTAACTTCCGCTTTACAAATTGAGGGAACAGTCAGTGTCAATGGACAGGATGCATCCTCTGGAAATGGCGGAGGAGGGAGTGGAGGAAGTATTCTGGTTATTGCAAAGAAATTGGAAGGTTCTGGAAAATTAGAGGTTAGTATCATTATATATAGGGACAAGGTTTTGGCAAGCTTACTATACATGATGTAATACTCATACCTTTACCGATGATGTTATGCAACATTTATAGTTATTATTACTCACAAATGGCCACTTTGGGCTCCCTTTTGCGAGGCTTTTGCTAAATGTTCTGATAATCAGTCAAATATGTAATGTCATATACAAAATTATATTATGAGGTATTAATAACTGATTGCTAAAGTTTAACTATAATTTTAGAAAGCCTTTGCAAATAAAAGACAAATGTTTTTAAATTAAAAAAAAAAACAAATACAAGCCAATAATTTTGTTTTGAATGGTAAGACACCTAAAAGGATGGTGCTACGATATATGTCTATTTCGTGGATCGAAAAATTTCTTGAAAATAAACCGCAAGGCTGAAAATCCTTATCGCAGTAGCGAACACGAACATGCTAACACGTGGAACCACTCTATGATTGAGCACTCTGAAGGAGTTCACTTTCCAACGAAGGTCGAAAAGGGAATGAGGACATTTGTTAGGGAGACGGTTCATACGTGGCACCATGGGACAGACTGTTCCATTTATTTCGAAGTGGTGTTCCGTTTGGGAACAATGGCAATTAGTCGGTTTATCCAGGTAAGTATCTCACTCATAGACTACCAACATCATGATTGATTTGTGTATACTTCCAGATTTGTGCAGACATTTCTTCCTTACTCAAATTAGTATATATGTTAATGATTAATGTTATTAAATAAAATGTCAAGTAAACCATTATATTTGATATAGACCAATGGAGGAGATGGTGGTGGTGGTGGCGGTGGTGGTGGTCGCATGGCGTTGCACTATGAAGAAAATGATTTTGATGGATCATTCGTAGCCGAAGGTGGGGTCGGTGACTTTGAACATGGAGCAGCAGGTACGATCTACCTTAAGAATACCGGTGACGTAATTCATAAGACGTTGATGGTGTATAATCATTTCCGTTCCGCCAAGAACCAGGTAAAACTGAACATTGATCTTGACGATTATGTGATGTTAACACACATGTATGACCTTATTAAATTTTTCGCGAGCTTTTAATTGTAAAAATGTATGTAATGTTATTAAACATCAAACAATATTTGTCTACTGCAAATCGTACTTGGGACTTGACTGATGTTATGAATGTATATAATTGTATTGATTTCAAAGGCTCGTCGCACATGGGTCACTTTGCCAGAGGTGTACGATCCAGATCATGACATCGATTTATTGGATCTTGGGGGTTACGCACATTTAGAATTAGAGGCTGTTGACGATAGTGGTTCTCCAATCAAAGCCAACCCACCAGAAAGAAATATCAACATAGCTGATATAAAGGGCGACTATACAGGCACTGTTCACTGCGGCGAATCCGATAGGCTCACGATAGCTTCTAATGCATCAGCTTTTATACCCTTCAATGTCATGGTGTATGAGGTAAGATACATGCTTTAAAGGGAAGTTTACTTTTTTATTATTTCATTAAGAGAGTCAAAAAGTTAACTCCTTATTCACTGAAAACATAAATAATAGAATGTCTTGATGCGTATAGGCTTACTACTGCAAGTGAGGGTTTTCACAGTTTGGTACATTCCGTCAACCGGTGTATCAAATTTACGCCATGCATTTTGCTTGTGCCATCGAACCAGGTACTACCCGGCAGGGTGTTGTGGCATTGAATGCAGTGGGCGTGCAATATTCACTTGTATAGGCCTAATTGACTAGGTATTGGGAATTGGAGAGAAGGTTACATGTTGTTCCGGTTTGCCAACTCATGACTCCAATGATCAGGGATAATAACATTGCAATCGCTTCAAGATTTTTTTTTTTTTTTGTATAAGGTGCTTTAAATCGAGAACAAGCTTTATAAATAATATATGTAATAGCCTATAATTTTATGTATCAAAATAAACAAGCAAAATGTTGCTCATCTATTTTAGAAGGGGCAATAACAATTCACATGATACACAAAAGGCTTAATGATACACTTTGTTTCTTTTTTTTTTTTAGAATGGAAGTATTTCTTTACCCGAACACAGTTTTCTGCAAACTGTAGATGTTACCCTGTTTTCTGGTGACGTCATTGGTGTTAGAGACTTGGAGATATCGTATGATTCAACTCTAACAGTACATCCTCTATCGAAGATCAATACTGATTCGCCAAGTAACATCCAACTGCGGTCACTTGAAATCCTAAGTGGAGGCGTTGTTGAATATCTTGGAACACCCTACACAACACCAAGCATGATGAAAATGAACATTGAAGGTAGTTTTGCGATAAGGGGAGGAGCTGAATTGACATCTTCGTCAATTGAAATTAGATGTAAGTCTATATTATTTTCAACTAATAATCTTGTTTTTGATGTAAGTGCAAAATCTAATTGCAATTGTTAGATTTGTTTATGCTCCATAATGTGTACTTCTGACTTGTATTTCCTTCTCAAGCTAATGACATAACAATTGACCACGAGGCACTTCTTGACGTCAGTGGAGGTGGATGGGGCCCAGGTGATGGGGATGCACCTGGAATTTACAATCCATCTGGAAGTACTGGTGCTTCTCATGGTGGTATGGGTGGAATGAGTGAGTTTGTATCCCACTCCAATCGTGCTTATGGAAGCTTCATGGAACCGTCATCCTTTGGTAGCGGTTGTAGCAGTAATGGAGTATGTATGAAAATTCATTATAATTTAGTGTTTACTGTCCTTTCAAAAACGCAATTCAAGGACAAAATGCAGTTAGAAGATTCTTTCTCCCAGTTTTGCCCTTGGCATCATTTGGTCAAAATTAAAGACAATAGTATTGGTGCCCCATCAATGAATGTTAAGGCCTGTCATGCTTGGTTACAGAATAATGTCCCATATTGACTTGATATTTTGTAACCGCCGCGTTTTCACAGCAGCTGAAGTGTCCAGGCAATAATAAAATAAAAATACATTGTGAATGTGATGACAAATTTATTTTTCTATCCCGAAAACTTCAATAATTGCTCTGATTGAACGGTTATTTTCTGAATCCTGTGTAAACAAGTAAAAGACATTTTACTACTTTATGACATTGCGTCCAGTCTGACAGGCCCAAGGCATTTTTTCCCTAATCTTACCTTCGCACAATCATTTATATTGGCAGCTAATGTAAAAAGTATTTTTTCACTTTTTTTTAAGTTGTAAATAAATGCACATTGTTTTATGAATTAACATTGATTAGAATGCTTGCAATGGTGGTGGTGTTGCTGTACTGTTCGCACACGCGCACACACTTATCGATGGTCGAATTCTGGCGAATGGGAAGCATGCTGATGTTCTCAGAACAGGTGGTTCAAGTGGAGGAAGTATTTGGATTAGTACTGCGTCATTTTCTGGTATGTATGCTACACTGGGTTCCAAATCGAATTTAGATTGTTAGATAGTAAACACTGTGATTATTGTTATTTCAGCATGCTCAGAGTGTGTAATTTATTGAAATGGACCTTTCCGAAGTGTCAATCAAACTTAATCCAGCAAACACACATGTTGTCCCCCAAATTGATGTTTTCGTACATTTACGCTATTGTTTTGTGGGCCTCAGCAACAACAACATTTGAGGAGCGAGGCTTAACAGAAAAGTCCATTATATTGCCTTACAATTTTCAATTTTTCTGTTTCTAAGACCAACTACGAGTCTGACATTGTAGGAAGATACTATTTACAATAAAAAAAAACGTGTAATTTTGGAGTGGCGTTGAATAGCTTGGTGGTTAAGATGCTTGCATTCCAATTTTCAAGATCCTTAGTTCAATTCACAATAAAAAAAATTTCTCACGACCACAATCCACTCCAATCATAAAGCCTCTTATTAAGCTGGTTTTCCATTAGGCGAATTTATTCACTTGAATCAAAGCGTCGGTTCACTTCATGAGCTCTGATTGGTTGCGCATTTTTTCGCTTTGCAAAACTCAGATATAAATGTGAATGCACATAAGCCAGCGCTTTCGATTCTCGTGAATAAATTCGCCTAGTGGAAAACGGCTATAGGGAGCATCCGAGATTTGTGTGACGACGCGATGCTCGAACGGAATCACTCATGCGTGACCGTCCTACCTGGCGTCCTACGTTCTCTGCATACATAGATTTGGCCAAATTGCATTCCAGAATCTACTCGATGACATTAACATTATTGCACGTGCAGGTGAATTTTAGTGATGTCATTAAGTTCTATGTCCTACCGTCGTCGTGCAATCGAAAGCTCCCTAATAGGAGGAAGAAGAAAAAGAAGTAGTAGTGGTAGTAGTACTCAAGTAGTGGGATTTAAGTATCTTGTGTGTGTATATAAACACACACACACATACACATATATATATATATACATATATACATATATACATATATACATATACATATATACATATACATATATACATATACATATATACATATACATATATACATATACATATATACATTTATATACATATATACATTTACATATATACATATATACATATATACATATATACATATATACATATATACATATATACATATATACATATATACATATATACATATATACATATATACATATATACATATATACATATATACATATATACATATATACATATATACATATATACATATATACATATATACATATATACATATATACATATATACATATATACATATATACATATATACATATATACATATATACATATATACATATATACATATATACATATATACATATATACATATATACATATATACATATATACATATATACATATATACATATATACATATATACATATATACATATATACATATACTACTTTAATACTAACACTTACTCTTGTGTGTCGGTTTTTAAGGTAATGGTCTTATGCAAGCAATAGGTGGGGATGCTACGTGTGTACCGTACTGTAACCGATGCAACTCTGAACGACGTTGTACAGAGTGTAACAATAGGAAGTACCTGAGATCGGCTAATTGTCTTACTAGGTGTTACCATGCAACTAAAGAAAAACCTTGTTCATATGGGTCATATTGTTATGATAGATGGTATTACGGTGGTATTGGGTACTACTGTGCCGACGAACAAGGACCGGGTTCCAAGGTATTTTATGATTATTATTTCTATTATTATCATCACTATTAACCTCATAACCGTCATCGTCATTATTATTATCAATGACAGTTTGTGGCGATATTGTGAAAAACAGTAAATGTTATGCATTAACATCATAATAATATATATAATACTACTAAATACATATATAATATATTTAATAAATTATTTAGAAATAGGCCTATGTACTATGAGCCAACTTTTCTTTTGAAAAGTTTTGAAACATCAAGAAAAATCTCATTTAGAAATATTAATCCTAATTACCAGTATGTCCATGTTAACATACAATTATAATAATTATACTAAACTTTTTCTAAATTAGGAAATCGGCGGAGGCGGTTCTGGCGGTCGTGTTGCGATACACACTATTGATTTTAATCGCTTTGGTGGTACAATCCAGGCATTTGGCGGTCGTAGTGATATAGAGGTGGGAGGTCCAGGAACAGTTTACGTTTCAAATAACATATCAGACACAATCCTTACTATTGACAACAATGGAAGAAAGCCTACAAGATCATATCTCTCTTCTGGCTATGACGTCGCAAGTGATAGTTCTCGTGCTTATATAGTAACTGGTTATAGTGATATGGTAGTGTATTCACATTCTATTTAATTTTGTTTTTCGTACTTATATTATTTTTTTACCGAACTTGCAAAATCGCTTGCATAGCTATATATATTGTATCTCTGGAATTTTTTTGGATTTTAATGCTATTCCGAATATTATATTGACTTCTGATTGAAATCTCAATTTTCCTCATGTTTAATTCTTCATAGATTATTATTTTCTATTGTTCATTCTTGGTCATGTTTTGATTTATATGCATGTATTGTACATGCATATTGCACATGCCAATTAAAGTTCAATAAACTAATTGAATAAAATTATTTCTTATTGCTTGAAAATTCCATCTGGTTTCAAAGTTAGGCCTATATGTAAAACAGATATTTCTTTGTTGTGATAAATTACGTCCAACTGATGTAATCAGATTGAATTATGGCAAATAAATGAAAAATAATGGAACATTCCAGAGTTTCAGTTAAACATCAATCAGAAATGAGGCCAAGAATATGCACGTGTCTCACACACACACACACACACACACACACACACACACACACACACACACACACACACTATGTTGTCCCACAAAGGCACGTGTTTGTGTATATTTTACACTTGTTTTGTAGCACCAAGAATATCATAGGTGTAATGCTTAGCTAAGAGTCCATTGCTTTATCACAAAAAAATATAATTGATCAATATTATTTCTTATTATATTGATCAATTTTTTTTTTTTTTTTTACTTCTCTACAACCAATGTTCTTTTATTTTGTTCATCTATTACAGAATGACAGGTACAATATAGCAAAGCTACAGTTAAGAAATGGAGCACATCTCGCCTTTGATCACAGAGGCCTTGAAGAGAAACTGTTTGATGTTTCTTACATTGAAGGAGATGGCTCTGGAATGTTGCACGTAGCTCCAATGATTTCTGTGTCTATAGACAATGGAATGTCACCACTTCCTATAGGATTTAGGGTTTACGAGGATTCTTCATTATCCATTCCAAAAGGTTTGTACTGACTACCAAAAGGTAGTATTTAATATAAGTATATTTTAACCAACCTAGGAAAAAACGAATAGAATCACTTACGTGCCTATGAATTAACACTAGCGTGTAAAGAATACAGTAACTTTGTTTTTCTATATAGATAAATGGTGTTTTTATATGATTCTATATTCATTGTTTGTTTGCTGTTAGATAATTTACAAACTTACTGTATATCTCAAAAACTTATCCTTTTGTTGAACTTAAGTATTAAAAGCCGTTTTTGGTCTATATACAGTAACTCAACTAGGTGATGTTGATCTTTCAACATATTATATCGAAGGAGAACTGGGTGGAGTTAAGCAATTAACAGTTGGCCAAGGTATCAACATGATCATAGGGGAACATGTGAGTGTTAACATTTCCATATATCTAAAGCCAATAAAATATAATTTTTATAAAAGATATTAGGTATTGTAAATAAGTGAAAAATATTCATTTTATGTAATAATATAAGATGATGTAGTATCAACAATAGCTTCCATTGTCACTCAGATATAATATAAGCGTCATTCGTCAATCACTGACCAACACAAATATTTACTCATCAACAACTAATGCTATTGATGCATTTAGCTTTTTTTACTAAAAATAGCTACTTTTTTTTCAATACAGTAAAGTAACTTTAATATCCATATAATTTGTTTATTATATTAGGACTTTTTGGATTTTTAAAGTTCAGTATTTTTGCCACGAGGAGCTCATCGTTCATTTTCATTTGTAAACAACTACAACTATATTTTACGTTGCCTCGTTAATCCTAGTTTAATTTCTGTATATCCGTCAGTTCTGCCAAGGTCGAAAATACGTTGTATGTAAAGAGTACCACAGTCATGTCATGTTCTCAACAGACGGAGGCTACCATCGATTACACCTGAATGACTGCATAGTCTTTCTGGAATAGGCATTTTAAATCAAATCAAAATGCTAAAAACTAAAAACACAAAAACTCGCATTATATTAATTATCGAACACACATTTAATCATCATTTAAAATTTACGAAGAAAAAGTAAGACATGTCATCTTAATAATTACATTAGAAAATGGGATCAATGGTTTGTTAGTGGTGAAAATGGCGTTGTGTTGAACACATAGTAGTATCACATGGTATCATGACATAACACTGTAGTACTCTACAGTATAGCTATACACTGTATCTTAAATTGTAAACATTGATTTTATTTGTAGGGAAAATCATCTGGTTTGATTGACAAGCAATTTGCTCTTACACATCTTGATATTCTAAGTGATGGAGTGGTATCTTCATTTTACGCATCATCAAAGGAGTTTCAAAATGAAGAGGAGGATGAGAATCGTTTCCCTTCACTAGACATCAGTCTGGAGGAGTCTTTGCAGATCCATCCTGGTGGACGTATTGAGGTGATACATTTAAGTCACTTCATTATGTCCATGAAACGAAGCACTGTATTGTTAATATTGCTTTATATAATTAATATTGTATCTATTATTGTTATTACTATTACTATTTTTAAAAAAAATTGGACTATTGTTAAATTAATGTTATAATTGTTTTGCTTTTGTTATTGTTTTTGTTATTGCTATTGTATATATGTATTAATTAAATTTATTCAAACATTCCCATGCATATATCTTAATAGCTTGCGCATTTCAGTAATGCAGTGTGGTGCTTGTATACTTCATAGGGTAATTGGGTTAAAATCAATGCAACAAACGAGATCGATATCGACCCAGCGGGAATTATTGACACAACCGGAAAAAGTCCTTACACTGCCAGTGACTCATTGTCGAGTAGCCAAGGTCAGTACCTTTTGCATATTAAACCCTAGACTACTTCTCGTACTTATATGTACCCTGTACCAGCAATTTTCAGAATATTTTCTAGTTTTGATTTTTTAAAAATATGTAATTGCATTTGGTAATAATAAATTAGAACTAGTGTATATTAATTTAAATTGTAGGAGCCTCTGGTGGTGGTCATGGAGGCAGCGGTGGTCGAGGAACTGGACTAAATGTTGCTGGTGAACCGAGAGATGACATTTTTAACCCAGATCAATTTGGACGTGCTGGTGGTAGCAGCGGAAACTCGAATGGAGGTTCTGGTGGCGGTATAATAAATCTAGTATCAAACGTGATCAAGATTGATGGTAGCGTGCTGTCTAATGCAGATAACACAACATGTGCATCGTGCGGTGGAGGAAGTGGTGGAACCGTTTTGATCCATACCAACAAGTTGGATGGACAGGGTGAAATATCAGCAACTGGGGGATCGGTGGTAGCTTATTCGTCACAAGCAAAAAGGGGAGGAGGGGGAGCTGGTGGTCGCATATCAATTAATTTATATATCGATAAATTTACCGGCATTTTCAGAATCCGGGGAGGCTCCAGTTTTTTGGAACCAGGTGGTGCAGGAACAGTTGTCCTAAGTAATGCTAAAACCGAAGAAAATCGCATGGTTGTTGACAATGAATTTATAGGCTCACCACTTGATGGAGATATAAATTATCCAGGTGTCATTGGAGACCACTCTGGCCGTGATACTGGTCGTACATGGATTCTGCCACCTAGAGAAGCATTAGAGTATGAATTTGCTGTACTTGATGTCAAGGGGGGTGCACACCTTGCACTCTACAAACATACAGAAGACGATACGCAGACTATAAATATTATAGAGAGCAAAGGAGATTCTACAGGCATGGTACATATAGGACCACTACAGGTGAATGTGAACATTGTTAAATAATACTATTCCGAGCTGAGATGTTTCAATAAGCAGATTTGTTATTGCATTTATTTGTTACCTATAACTTACAGCCGTAATTGAATTGTTCAACATGGTAATTTAAAAGTTAATAAGACAATTCAGACTCCTACCATTAATGTACAATTGTTAAACTAGCAGAATGAATTCCAACATAAATAAATACAATCTCCAATTGTTTACTTACAGTATTAGTAATAAAAAGAACAGTTTATTTCATAACAAAGGGTTCCTATTTTTTATTTCATGTAGGTGATGCGAATCGGTCTACCACCATCAAACCCACGATTGATGTGGGGTTTGTTGTTGTACTCAAAGGGAGAGCTCGACATGCCAGAGCATCTGGAGATTTTTGGAGTTACAGTAACTCTAGAGGGAGTGATCAAAACAGTTCGTGACATTAGCGTTGGTTTTGGTGGGAAGCTCATAATAAGGTGATTTTTCTTTTTTGGGAACAGATCACATAAACCTACATATACTAAAACAGGAAAATGACGGAAGCATTGATATCTGACAACCTAAAAACGTGGAAAATGTATAAAGAAATAAAAAGTGATACTGTACAAATATCACACCAGTTTAAATAAAAATTAGACAACCTTGAAGAGTTTTAAGTTTATAATGGTGTTTTGTTTTAAAGGAATGTAGTAATTATTTAGGCTATCACCATGTGCAACATCGTCCCTAACATCAATATAACTAAGATTT
>NW_022753015.1:1135574-1137486 GCF_011630105.1 Anneissia japonica
GCCTCTGTTGCTATTGAGGGCGGCAGAGAAGGATTAACTTTGATTGGACAATCACTGGTGTTACACAGCGGTTCTTATTTAAAAGCTGATAAACTCTCAATTGATGTCAACAATTTTGTAATCGAAGAATTGGCAGTGATGGACTTAAATGAAGTGGTATGTTATTTATATCCACGTTCATATTGTATTACTACACTGGTGTTAATATTTGTATCTGACCTAATAACAGTTAAAATAAATAAAGAACAAAAATAGAGGTGTAACTTGGTGATTAAGATGTTCGCTTTCCAATCTATTGGTTCTAGATTCAAATCTTGTGACTGGTCAGTTTTTATCTCACGACTGAAAAACATCTTATTATCCTAAGCCTAATAAGACTTTGTTTGTTAATAATCTGGTTTGGTCACCTTTATATGTATGATATATTAGGGAAAAAAAACAAATACTAAAATAATGAAATGAAAAATTTTTTTCAAGCCTCTTGATAAAGGTCAAAAATAAGAAGAGGAAATTGTTTTCGTTATTATTATTTCTTACCTTATAATTAAAGAAACAAGAAGATTTAAATCAAACAAGATTGAGCTGTCTTGTTCCGTCAAGTAAGCTGTGTTGTTTAGACACCGATCGCCCTGTTTTTTAAAGCTAATAATGACTTTGTCTTTTGTAAATAAAAAAATTTAAAAAATATAATGATTTGCATTCAAAATTCAGTACATTTGTATTATTTAGGAACACGATGGTGGAATTGGTGGAGGAACAAATTCTGCTGGTTCTGGTCATGGTGGTATGGGAGGTAGAGGAGATAACAATCATGGTGCCGGCCGTTTTTATGGAAACTTATTTCATCCTGATATGTTTGGATGTGGTACTGGAGACGATGAACATCGAGTGGGAGGAGGTGGTGTTCTACTGATAAAATCAACATTGATCCAAATTGATGGTAAATTGAAATTGTTTATCTAAAAAAAAAATTGACCTTGTGCTATCTTCTCCATGTCATTTAGAAAGGTTTGTTAGATCTTGTTACATAAAAAGCAATAAGTATAGTTGAGTGGAGTGACAACTTGAGGTGGTGATTTTACTACAGTACCAAATCAGTCCCGATAACATCCCCTACTAACATGACAGTGTGAGCTCCAAAATTTATTCGGAAATGCTAGAATCAATCGTCCATGAATTCATTCACATCATTGTTATAGGCACAAATATATACTTGCTAATATTGAAGTTGAGGAAAAACCACATCAATATAAAATTCTTATTGTTGTGCCTGAGGTCATGACAGACTGCCATGCCACACACCAGATGCGATCCTGTCTTGTTACGGCAGCAAAGAGAATAACCACCAACAGCGTTGTAATGAGACCCGTCTGTGATAGAGCAGTCAAAGAAAAGTTTTGTGAAGACTTGCATGTTTACCAATGTTTCAACAAAGCCCAATAACAATTAACATGCCTTTGAATAATGAGTTGTCCAAGGCATTTGGTGTTTGTTCATTGTAGGTGACATTACCGTAAATGCTTGAATAAGCGCCACAACAAATCTGATTTATTTTGCTACTAGCTGCGCCCTCGAATAAGCACAGATTATTGCCCTGTGTGTAATGAAACACTCTGAGAAACAGGGTTTTAAATACAAAATACAGTGTTAAAATGAATAAATAACACAATGAAGACACAAACGGCTTTACACACACACACACACACACATATATATATATACATGGGCCCATATACATGGGCAGTATAATCAGAGCCCACAACAAACAGCTTCTGGTTGCTAAACAACAACAGCCAGATAAACTCTGCAATTGCAGGAAAAAAGATGAATGTCCACTCTCTGGAAATTGCCTCACCTCATCCATCATCTACAAAGCCACTGTCCACTCAAATGATGACACAAAATGCTACAT
>NW_022753015.1:1137521-1137818 GCF_011630105.1 Anneissia japonica
CAAACACAGAAACAGCACTGTACTCTCCAAATACGTATGGAAATTAAAAGACAGCAACACACCCTACAATATCAAATGGTCTATTATCGACAGAGCATCGGCTTACTCCCCCAAAACAAAACGCTGCAACCTATGCATAACCGAAAAACTTCACATAATATATTCGGACAAACAGTCCGAAACAAAAAGAACTAACTACTAAAAAAAAGAACCGAGCTATACACAACAACAAATACTTACTTAAAAACAATTAACTCATTTGCATTTTCACCTGCCTTAGCATTCATATACTCACAC